>NC_091330.1:24493809-24508809 GCF_038502225.1 Cherax quadricarinatus | reverse complement strand
AAACACATCAGAGGATGCAATGGGAGTCACAGTGGGAGGTGGAAAGGGAGAGATCCGTGTTTGTCTATGGGCTAGACGAAGCTAAAGGGGAAACTTACGATGAAAGAAATCAGGAGGAGAAAAAAGCGATTGAAGATATCATGAAGGTGATAGGCGAGGGGGACATGACCCAGGTGGCAAATTTTCGGAGAATTGGGTTGTTCACAAAGAAAAGGAATCGGCCTCTCAAAGTAATTTTCAAGGCAGAATTAACCCGAACCATGATCCTGCAGGAGAAAGCACGGCTGAGAGGCAAGCAGGAGTTCCGGAGTGTGTACCTCGATCGAGACAGAACACAGGACGAAAGGAAGACGATGAAAGAGAGAGTTCAAAAACGAAAGGAGAAATGGGAGGAAATGAAAAAGGAGAGCAGAATAACCCAGGATCAAATGGAAGGACAAGCGCACCCCCCAGAAACACCTGCAGAAGGACTCCAGCCACGACACCCCCAAGGCAACTGAACAATCCAAACCAACCATCACACACCGATCCCTCTGTTTCCACCCCCTGCACCACAGTTACAGTATTAGAACAGAAGTTGAAGGTTTGGTACACAAATGCAGATGGATTAACGAATAAACATGAGGAATGGCAAGAAAGAATCAATGAGAAGTCCCCAGACATCATAGCAGTTACAGAAACAAAACTCACAGAGACAATAACAGATGCAATCTTCCCACCAGGATACCAGATCATGAGGAAAGATAGAAGGGGCAGGGGGGGAGGTGGGGTTGCTCTGCTCGTAAAAAACAGATGGAAATTCGAGAAAATGGAAGGCATAGATGAGGCGGGAGAAAGAGACTACATAGCAGGTACACTTCAGTCTGGGGAACACAAAGTGGTCATTGCAGTGATGTATAATCCACCACAGAACTGCAGGAGGCCAAGAGAGGAATATGAAGAGAGCAACAGAGCAATGGTGGACACACTTGCTGAGGTGGCAAGAAGAGCTCATTCCAACAGAGCAAAGTTGCTGGTTATGGGGGATTTCAACCACAGGGAGATCGACTGGGAAAACCTGGAGCCACATGGGGGTCCCGAAACATGGAGAGCCAGGATGTTGGACGTGGTGCTGGAAAACCTCATGCACCAACATGTTAAGGACACTACCAGAGTGAGAGGGGAGGATGAACCAGCAAGATTGGACCTTGTGTTCACCCTGGGCAGCTCAGACATTGAGGACATCAAGTATGAGAGTCCCCTAGGAGCTAGCGACCACGTGGTTCTGTGCTTTGAATACATAGTAGAGCTGCAAGTGGAGAGAATAACAGGAGTTGAATGGGAAAAGCCTGACTATAAAAGAGGGGACTACATAGGGTTGAAGAACTTCCTGCGGGAGGTCCAGTGGGACAGAGAACTGGCAGGAAAGCCAGTAAATGAAATGATGGAATATGTAACAACAAAATGCAAGGAGGCAGTGGAAAAGTTTATTCCCAAGGGCAACAGTAACAACGGGAAGACCGGAACGAGCCCCTGGTTTACCCGACGGTGTAAGGAGGCAAAAACGAAGTGCAATAGAGAATGGAAAAAGTACAGAAGGCAGAGAACACACGAAAATAGGGAGATCAGTCGCAGAGCCAGGAATGAGTATGCACAGGTAAGGAGGGAGGCCCAGCGACAGTATGAAAATGACATAGCATCGAGAATCAAGACTGACCCGAAACTGTTGTATAGCTACATTAGGAGGAAGACAACAGTCAAAGACCAGGTGATCAGATTAAGGACAGAAGGTGGAGAACTCACAAGAAATGATCAGGAGGTATGTGAGGAGCTGAACAGGAGATTTAGGGAAGTTTTTACAGTAGAGACAGGAAGGGCTGTGGGAAGACAGCACAGAAGGGAACATCAAGAGGGAATATACCAACAAGTGTTGGATGACATACGAACAACTGAGGAGGAGGTGAAGAAGCTCTTAAGTGACCTTGACACCTCAAAGGCGATGGGACTGGACAACATCTCCCCATGGGTCCTTAGAGAAGGAACAGAGATGCTGTGCGTGCCTCTAACCACAATCTTCAACACATCCCTTGAAACTGGGCAACTACCTGAGAAATGGAAGACAGCTAATGAAGTCCCCATATTTAAGAAAGGAAACAGAAACGAGGCACTAAACTACAGACCTGTGTCTCTGACATGTATTGTGTGCAAAGCCATGGAGAAGATTATCAGGAGGAGAGTGGTCGAACACCTGGAAAGGAACAAGATTATAAATGAAAACCAGCATGGGTTCATGGAAGGCAAATCCTGTATCACAAACCTCCTGGAGTTTTATGACAAGGTAACAGAAGTAAGACACGAGAGAGAGGGGTGGGTAGATTGCGTTTTCCTAGACTGCAGGAAGGCCTTTGACACAGTTCCCCACAAGAGATTAGTGCAGAAGCTGGAGGATCAGGCGCATGTAAAAGGGAGGGTACTGCAATGGATAAGGGAATACCTGACAGGGAGGCAGCAACGAGTCATGGTACGTGAAGAGGCATCACAGTGGGCGCCTGTTAGGAGCGGGGTCCCACAGGCGTCAGTTCTAGACCAGTGCTATTTTTTATATATGTGAACGACATGATGGAAGGAATAGACTCTGAAGTGTCCCTGTTCGCAGATGATGTGAAGTTGATGAGAAGAATTAAATCGGACGAGGATGAGGCAGAACTGCAAAGAGACCTGGACAGGCTGGACATGTGGTCCAGTAACTGGCTTCTCGAATTCAATCCAGCCAAATGCAAAGTCATGAAGATTGGGGAGGGGCAAAGAAGACCGCAGACAGAGTATAGGCTAGGTGGACAAAGACTACAGACCTCACTCAGGGAGAAAGACCTTGGGGTGACCATAACACCGAGCACATCACCGGAGGTACACATCAACCAAATAACTGCTGCAGCATACGGGCGCCTGGCAAACCTGAGAATAGCGTTCCGATACCTTAATAAGGAATCGTTCAAGACAATGTACACTGTGTATGTTAGGCCCATACTGGAGTATGCAGCACCAGTCTGGAACCCACACCTGGTCAAGCACGTCAAGAAGTTAGAGAAAGTACAAAGGTTTGCAACAAGGCTAGTCCCAGAGCTGAAGGGAATGTCATACGAGGAAAGGTTAAGGGAAATCAGACTGACGACACTGGAGGACAGAAGGGTAAGGGGAGACATGATAACGACATACAAGATACTGCCGGGAATAGACAAGGTGGACAGAGATAGGATGTTCCAGAGAGGGGACACAGGGACAAGGGGTCACAACTGGAAGCTGAAGACTCAGACGAGTCACAGGGACGTTAGGAAGTATTTCTTCAGTCATAGAGTTGTCAGCAAGTGGAATAGCCTAGCAAGTGAAGTAGTGGAGGCAGGAACCATACATAGCTTTAAGAAGAGGTATGACAAAGCTCAGGAAGCAGAGAGAGAGAGGACCTAGTAGCGATCAGTGAAGAGGCGGGGCCAGGAGCTGAGTCTCGACCCCTGCAACCACAATTAGGTGAGTACAATTAGGTGAGTACATACACACACACACACACACACACACACACACACACACACACACACACACACACATACACACACACACACACACACACACACACACACACACACACACACACACACACACACACACACACACACACACACACACACACACATGGAATAATTCTCAATAGCCAAATTTAGGTACCAATTTGCCACTACCTACTTCATGACCAAAGAAAGTTATAGTAGATTAGCAAAAAGATGACTTGCTAAGATATAGAGTTTAAATGTTCTGAACCTCTCAAAAAGATATCCAAGATGGGACGCATGTTGATCCTACATATCAGAAACTATATCGTCCAGGTAAACTTTCGTGCCATCAAGTCCTTTGATAGCCTGATGGATCAATTTTTGAAACAAGGTGGGCGAATTCCTAATTCCAAATGGCGTCACAGTGTCTTGATAGTGACCTGAAATTACAAAGGCCGAAATCTCCTTTGCTTTGTTAAAGGTACCTACGTAAAGTAAAAGGACACAAGTGCAATTAATGTGACATTTTATTGTGGCAACTTTTCGCTCTCCAGGAGCTTTGTCAAGCCGGCTTGACAAAGCTCCTGGAGAGCGAAACGTTGCCACAATAAAATGTCACATTAGTTGCACTTGTGTCCTTTTACTTTACATATTGTCGGTAATTCTACCAACATTATTAAAGGTACCTATTAGTATCCTTTAAGGAAATCTAGTTTAGAAACGAAAGGGGCTCTAGAAACACAGCCCACTATATTGTCCATAGGTGGAAAAGGGTAAGCATCCAGTACTGTGATCTCATTCACCTTGCAGCGGTCTGTATACGTTTGGAATCCTCCATCAGGCTTTTTAACAAGGATGCATTTCAGAGCCCATGGGCTGGACGATTCCTCCACCAATCAATGTTCTAGCAAAAAGGCTTCTTTCTGCTCAAGTAGCTTTTTTTGTAAAATTAGCTCTATAGGGAGAAAGTTTAAAAGGTTTGACAGTTCTTACGTTCACATTGTGGAAAATACTGTATATATTTTCTAGAAATACAGTAGTTATATGTAAATAGATGGCCATACTGTATTTAATAATATTTATGTCATAGAAAACGGAAAGCCTGTGTCTGGGCAGAAGGACAGTTGCCATTGTTAATTTGAATTGGATACAACGTTAGTGTAATGGGAAGGAATTTTCGTGCACTAGAGGTTAAAATTGGTCTAACACCTCTCAGATAGGAGGCGAAATTGTTGGATGTGCATTCCTGCATAACTTGAGATATCAGATGACTGGACAAGACAGCTCCAGGAACCTCAGATAAGTCTTATGTAGTAACCTGGCCAGTGTTATTTTCATAGATAGACAGTGAGGTTTTCTGAGTATGATACACATTAATATCCAGTCAAATTGGTGAGTGATATTAAGATATTTTCCTTCTGTTATATAAATGTGTGTATATATAATCTTTTTTTTAATTTAATATACAGTCCACAAATTTATATATTTACCAGCATTCCTGGTGATGTATATTTCATTTATGATTAATAGATCCAGAGCAACTTGTGGATATGACAGTGGTAGGTATCGAAGGGGGACATTTTTTGCGAGCTGGGTGTCCCAAATTCCTACTTGTCTAACTGATAAATAATAATTATCTTTGTTCATTTACTGTTATGTATATAATGATACATTCAGCTAACTGCAATTTTCCACACTCATTGTGATAACCTAGGTTGCACATTTTTGGAACATCAGAATAAATGTTGGGATAAGTTTGTAGAAGGGTAACGAATGTTACTACTTGGTCTTCTGCAAGTCCCTGTTGGGTTTATATTTCGTGTTGGCCTCCCTTATATTTTGCGCCAAGCTTGTGCTGCCATCTCATGGGCTAGCTTCAGTCCATGAGATGCGGCCTCCTCTCATTCGTGTAGCAAACAAGTTGGGGGCCTGTGAGCAGTGTCAAGTTCCAGTATCGATTAGCCACATTCTGTTAGACTGCCCTCTCTATCAATGAGCACGCAGAATTTACCTCCAACGTCGTCTTCGTTCTACTACTCTCTCTTTACCTTCCCTTCTTGCTGATGGACCCTCCTTTAATCCTGACTCTCTCATTGACTTCTTGACAACGACTGATTTACTCCACAAACTCTGATGATGATACCTTTCGCACTCCCCTCAGCCCTTTCTAGTTCAGTCTCTTGCTGCCCTTTACCCTTTCACCATCCACTGCCCAGCTGTTATCCGTAACCTATTACTCGTCCATCTCCCTTTTGCCACCTGATGCCCTCGTTTCCTTCCTGTCCTGCAGCGCTGTATAGCCCTTGTGGCTTAGCGCTTCTTTTTGATTATAATAATAATAATAATCCCTTCTCAATAATGAAATATCCTCCATTGGGAATCTGTAAAAATTTCAGAACCTTATCCTCAAATGGCTCTGATATGACTGCGTGGTCACATACTCTGTAAAATAAACAAACATTTGTTAAATTTGGGAACTACTTTCTCTGTAACAACTGGCAACTGAGTAGCCTCCAGGGAGTCACCACATCCCTGGACCTCATCCAGTTGCTTCAGTCAGCGTATTCACTCCCAGCACCGAGATCCCCCCAAATTGGCTTTTACGTAGACCGGTTCATCACTGCCCAGAGTCTCCTGCAGGTCAAACTGAATGGACAGGCTCCCCAGGCCCAAACTGTCACCACAGTCAGTAGAAAGATCAAGGCGAGGCACAGAAGTTCATTCTCTGCTCACCTAGCTGGTCATTAGTACACTGAAAATTTTTAGCCACAGTAGCTTCAGTTTTCACCTTAAAACCTTGTAACTCAGGGTCCCTCCAAACCAAACATTCCTCATTTTTGAGGAGACCCATAACATTGTTGCCTAGTAATAGATCAACACCTGGAAAAGTTGTTGACTCTACCCACAATCTATGTACAGGAGTCCTAAAAGTGGATCCTGAAAGCCCTTTAAAAAAATATCTTTTCCAGTGTAAGTATTTTCTGACACTGGTAATGCATCCTTGCGTAAAAGAGAGAACGTGCTACATCCGCCCCTTAAAGACATAACACCTATCCTACCTTCATTTCGGTGCAAG
Source organism: Cherax quadricarinatus (assembly GCF_038502225.1). Taxonomy (NCBI): domain Eukaryota; kingdom Metazoa; phylum Arthropoda; class Malacostraca; order Decapoda; family Parastacidae; genus Cherax; species Cherax quadricarinatus. Next base: position 24,502,209 of record NC_091330.1, on the reverse strand, counting down.
GTCACTGTGGACTTGCTTGAAAATACCTCCATCCGAGGGTCGAAAATAGCTTAATTTTCTGGTTTACTCTGGGGTAAAACTGCAATATAAGCTAATGCATGTGTAACTGGGGTACTTGAGAGTCCTGTGCAGCAGTCTGGTTCTTAAGCATCTCTCTGCAATACTGCTGTAAATGACCCTTCTTATTACAGTAAGTACAATTATAAATTTTAAAGGTACCATGCCCATACGGTACCATACCTATACAGTATGTCAATGACGTCAGTTACTTCTGGTATAGTAGTAATATCATATACATGCAGAAATACAAGTTATTATTATTATTATTATTATTATTATTAATGTTTATAGGGGGGCCACAGATATATCAGATCACTTTTTAGTTGTAGCTACACTGAGAGTAAAAGGTAGATGGGATACAACGAGAATAGAAGCATCAGGGAAGAGAGAGGTAAAGGTTTATAAACTAAAAGAGGAGGCAGTTAGGGTAAGATATAAACAACTATTGGAAGATAGATGGGCTAATGAGAGCATAGGCAATGGGGTCGAAGATGTATGGGGCAGGTTTAAAAATGTAGTTTTAGAGTGTTCAGGAGAAGTTTGTGGTTACAGGAAAGTGGGTGCGGGAGGGAAGAGGAGCGATTGGTGGAATGATGATGTAAAGAGAGCAGTAAGGGAGAAAAAGTTAGCATATGAGAAGTTTTTACAAAGTAGAAGTGATGCAAGGAAGAAAGAGTATATGGAGAAAAAGAGAGAGGTTAAGAGAGTAGCGAAGCAATGTAAAAAGAGAGCAAATGAGAGAGTGGGTGAGATGTCAACAAATTTTGTTAAAAATAAGAAAAAGTTTTGGAGTGAGATTAACAAGTTAAGGAAGCCTAGAGAACAAATGGATTTGTCAGTTAACAGGAGAGGAGAGTTGTTAAATGGAGAGTTAGAGGTATTGGGAAGATGGAGGGAATATTTTGAGGAATTGTTAAATGTTAATGAAGATAGGGAAGCTGTGATTTCGTGTATAGGGCAAGGAGGAATAACATCTTGTAGGAGTGAGGAAGAGCCAGTTGTGAGTGTGGGGAAGTTCGTGAGGCAGTAGATAAAATGAAAGGGGATAAGGCAGCTGGGATTGATGGGATAAAGATAGAGATGTTAAAAGCAGGTGGGGATATAGTTTTGGAGTGGTTGGTGCTATTATTTAATAAATGTATGGAAGAGGGTAAGGTACCTAGGGATTAGCAGAGAGCATGTACAGTTCCTTTGTATAAAGGCAAAGGGGACAAAAGAGTGCAAAAATTATAGGGGGATAAGTCTATTGAGTATACCTGGTAAAGGGTATGGTAGAGTTATTATTGAAAGAATTAAGAGTAAGACGGAGAACAGGATAGCAGATGAACAAGGAGGCTTTAGGAAAGGTAGGGGGTGTGTAGACCAAGTGTTTACAGTGAGACATAAGTGAACAGTATTTAGATAAGGCTAAAGAGGTTTTTGTGGCATTTATGGATTTGGAAAAGGCGTATGACCGGGTGGATAGGGGGGCAATGTGGCAGTTTTGCAGGTGTATGGTATAGGAGGTAGGTTACTGAAAGCAGTGAAGAGTTTTTACGAGGATAGTGAGGCTCTAGTTAGAGTATGTAGGAAAGAGGGAGATTATTTCCCAGTAAAAGTAGGCCTTAGACAAGGATGTGTGATGTCACCGTGGTTGTTCAATATATTTATAGATGGGGTTGTAAGAGAAGTAAATGCGAGAGTCTTGGCAAGAGGCGTGGCGTTAAAAGATAAAGAATCACACATAAAGTGGGAGTTGTCACAGTTGATTTTTGCTGATGACACTGTGCTCTTGGGAGATTCTGAATAGAAGTTGCAGATTTTGGTGGATGAATTTGGTATGGTATGTAAAAGAAGAAAATTAAAAGTGAATACAGGAAAGAGTAAGGTTATGAGGATAACAAAAAGATTAGGTTATGAAAGATTGGATATCAGATTGGAGGGAGAGAGTATGGAGGAGGTGAATATATTCAGATATTTGGGAGTGGACGTGTCAGCGGATGGATCTATGAAAGATGAGGTGAATCATAGAATTGATGAAGGGAAAAGGGTGAGCGGTGCACTTAGGAGTCTGTGGAGACAAAGAACTTTGTCCTTGGAGGCAAAGAGGGGAATGTATGAGAGTATAGTTTTACCAACTCTCTTATATGGGTGTGAAGCATGGGTGATGAATGTTGCAGCGAGGAGAAGGCTGGAGGCAGTGGAGATGTCATATCTGAGGGCAATGTGTGGTGTGAATATAATGCAGAGAATTCGTAGTTTGGAAGTTAGGAGGAGGTGTGGGATTGCCAAAACTGTTGTCCAGAGGGCTAAGGAAGGGTTGTTGAGGTGGTTCGAACATGTAGAGAGAATGGAACGAAACAGAATGACTTCAAGAGTGTATCAGTCTGTAGTGGAAGGAAGGAGGGGTAGGGGTCGGCCTAGGAAAGGTTGGAGAGAGGGGGTAAAGGAGGTTTTGTGTGCGAGGGGCTTGGATTTCCAGCAACCATGCGTGAACGTGTTTGATAGGAGTGAATGGAGACAACTGGTTTTTAATACTTGACGTGCTGTTGGAGTGTGAGCAAAGTAACATTTATGAAGGGATTCAGGGAAATCGGCAGGCCGGACTTGAGTCCTGGAGATGGGAAGTACAGTGCCTGCACTCTGAAGGAGGGGTGTTAATGTTGCAGTTTAAAAACTGTAGTGTAAAGCACCCTTCTGGCAAGACAGTGATGGAGTGAATGATGGTGAAAGTTTTTCTTTTTCGGGCCACCCTGCCTTGGTGGGAATCGGCCAGTGTGATAATAAAAAAATAAATTCACATTTTGTTGAACTTTCACTTCCTGATTCGAGCGCTGTTTACATTTTACAACATTATAATTACATAATAAAAAACTTGTTTTAAATCATTGGTTTGAAATATGAGCTTATGCAAGCAAATTTTCCCACAGTTGAGAGGTACATAAATGAGTCTCGAAAAGTTTTATGGAAAGACCAAAATAGCACGTCAGGAATGAAGAAAAATATCTGTTTTTCATCAAGGACCCATACGTGTTTTTATTACCTTTTGTGTTTATCAGACCAATAGTTGTCTTTATTACCCTTGGTTTTTTTTTATCAGGGAACAATAACAGTGTCTTTATTACCTTTTGCTTTCATCAAGGACTAACAAATTGTAGTAATAAAGACGCTGTTGTTTTTATTAAAGACCAATAACAATGTCTTTATTACCCTTTGCTTTTATTAGGGACCAATAAGAGTGTCTGGATTACCTTTTTTTATATATATTAAACGTTTTGACTCACCCGTAAAGTGCAGATACCCTATTGTTCATGAGAGTTAATGTTTGTGAAAGGCAGTATTGTGCAGCTACGTAATTCACTATGAGTTTTAATGTGGGAACAAAACATGATCATCTTTACCAGTCATGTTACATCAGCCTCAGCTGGAAGAGAGTATTACTGAGATATGAATATCGTCGAGCATTCCTCTGCGGGTTTACCGGCTGAGAATACTTGACGATATCATCAGAGTTGACGAAGTTGACATTTGAGAATCTTTTTTTGTGAAAACGTTTCCTCAGCAAGTGGCTTCCTCAGTCTTCAGAAAAGCGCAGCATAAGCTACTTTTTCGGGTATATGCCGTACTTTTCTCAAGACTGATGGACTAAACGCATTGACCGAGGGACTAATCACCTCGAACTCCTTCTCATCTTCTACCATTCATCTCTGTGCCAGACTGACAAAGCCACTTATTGGCGAAACGTTTCCACAGTAGAAAAGTGTCTAATTTTTGAACTTGTCGAATTTCAAAGACTTATGCAGGAGAGGCGAGAGAGACAAGCAAGAAACACCGTCATTATTTATCTTTTCTTCCCCCTTCCAATTTATCTCAGTGGCTGCCACATCAGACATCTGTCCAGCCGCAGAACCAGTGATTCCTGCCTACAGTAGCATCCTGGGCGCATTCTACGACCCTCTCAACGCTTACGTGTACTACGTTGTGTGCAACGGCAAGGGCTGGTGGCAGTCTGGTGCCAAGGGTCAGATGAGTCAGTGCCTCAACGGCACGTGGTCCACAATTACTGACAAATGTATTGAACGTGAGTAGACTCTGCCTTAAAAATTTAATTATTATTATTTTTCATAGGAAGCATGAAATATTAGGGGATATAAAAGTGCCCAGAGAGTGAGTTCTAATGAGGTATAATACAAGGAAAGGAAGAATGGCCTTTAATCCATGAATCAAGAGCTTTTCATCCGCCTCATGACCTCTCCGTCTCATGAAAATTATTTACACTGGCAGACTATTTTTATCTGTTCTATTATTGTTATATCGAAAGTGGACAGCTAAAGCTTTATTTGTCATGCAGCGCTCGAGTTAAACTAAAAAATGGCCAAGTTTGGCTGGAGGAAGGGGAAGGTAGCTCAAATTTATTAAATCAAGTGACAATTACTAGTGTCATGGACCACTTGCACCTCCCACCCCCTTTCTTGAAGAACGCTTCTCCCCTCGTTTTTGAACCCTCCTCCTAACCACATTCTTGAAGAACCCTCCTCCCACCCCCCCTTTTTGAAGAACCCTCCTCCCACCCCCCCTTTTTGAAGAACCCGCCTCCCACCCCCCTTCTTGAGAAACCCTCCTCTTAGCCCTATTCTTGAAGAGCCTTTCCTTACCCCTTCCTCATGAAGAACCCTTCCTTACCCCTTCCTCATGAAGAACTCTTCCTTATTTCCCTACCTTTTGAAGAGCCCTTCCTTACCCGTCTTCTTGAAGAGCCCTTCCTTACCCCTCTTCTTGAAGAGCCCTTCCTTACCCCTCTTCTTCAAGAGCCCTTCCTTACCCCTCTTCTTGAAGAGCCCTTCCTTACCCCTCTTCTTGAAGAGCCCTTCCTTACCCCTCTTCTTGAAGAGCCCTTCCTTACCCCTCTTCTTGAAGAGCTCTTCCTTACCCCTCTTCTTGAAGAGCCCTTCCTTACCCCTCTTGTTGAAGAGCCCTTCCTTACCCCTCTTCTTGAAGAGCCCTTCCTTACCCCTCTTCTTGAAGAGCCCTTCCTTACCCCTCTTCTTGAAGAGCCCTTCCTTACCCCTCTTCTTGAAGAGCCCTTCCTTACCCCCTTCCTCTTGAACCCTTCCTTAGCCCCTTTCTTCTTTAAGAGAGAAAATAAATAAGAAATGATCTCAGGCAGGATAATTTAACTTCAGTTATTAATTCCATGATCAGTGGAAATGTTATTTAACTCTGACAGAGTAATGTAAGTTACTGAGAAGAGTGTAACTCTTGCTCCCTGAGTGCTGTTTGCTGGGTACCACCAGCGTGTGTGCGTTATTACTTTTACTCCCTGAGTGCTGCTTGCTGGGTACCACCAGAGTGTGTGCGTTACTTTTGCTCCCTGAGTGCTGTTTGCTGGGTACCACCAGCGTGTGTGCGTTATTACTTTTACTCCTTGAGTGCTGCTTACTGGGTACCACCAGAGTGTGTGCGTTACTTTTGCTCCCTGAGTGCTGCTTGCTGGGTACCACCAGAGTGTGTGCGTTACTTTTGCTCCCTGAGTGCTGCTTGCTGGGTACCACCAGAGTGTGTGCGTTACTTTTACTCCTTGAGTGCTGCTTACTGGGTACCACCATGGTGTGTAAACCTCTTATTCTTTATAATTTATAATAAAACCGAAATGTTTACTTCCAGTAATCGCAGTATGCAATTCTTGTAAGAATAGGCTACATACATAATGTAAACTTTAAAATAAACTAGAAATGCAATGTTCCTTTCTGATAAAAAGTATAAATTTTGCTCGATCAAAATAGGACTGCGGAGTTGTGTTCCAGTCTAGGTAATTCATACATTTATTAGACGAAACTGATTCGTCAAATTGGATTTAATGGTCAAGGATTACGAGTGACAGATTAATACAATTCCACTGGAAACGTTCTCGTGGGAATGTCAATTGCCGCTTGCATTTGGTTCTGGTCAGTGTTGCATGGATTTTATTTTCTCTTGTAACTGTTAATAACACTAGAATGCCTTAGTGAGAAGGAACATAAAATCGCAATGATTTAAAAGTTTATTGCCAAGAAAATTGAAGAGGAGAACACTGGGAAAGAGCAGGCACAAATAATCTGCACTTAGGAGACTGAAATTTATGACGACGTTTGGGTTTAGCTTGAACTGTCGTGCCGAATAGGTAAAACTTGTCTTAATTAAATAACAACGCTCCTCTTGCCGAATGAGGCAAGCTAAAATTTATTAATGCAATAATTTCGCAAAAATCATTCTGAACCTAACGGAAAATAAATATATTTCATTGTTCGTTTATTATTAAATTATTGTAAACTTATCTAAAATATATTTAGTTGGATTAGGCTAAATTAAATTGCGCTTGTTATGATAAGGTTAGTTAAGTTTTCTAAGGTGCTTTTGGTATATGATTCTCAATTTTTTGATTAACAAATGAAAAATTATATCTTTGAACGTATTAGAATTTTTTTTTTAGAAAGGGCTTAATTTTAAATGAGCTCTTTCTAATTGACCAGTATTCGACACGACAGACCATTAACTAGTTAATGGTCCAAGTTGGATCGAAAGTCGTCGTAAATGTCAATCTCCTAAGTGCAGGTTATTTATTGTGCATCCTTATTTTTTCGAAACAAGCTTCAACGACAATGTATCGTTTTGTGAAGAGGTTTATCACCAGCGATTTTAAGCTCGACACAATTATCACACTACATGCTTCAGAAAACTCTTAAAATGAAGGTGGTATTCGAACTCACGACACCGAATTGACACGCCCGGGAGGGTAAAATTAGATTTGTATATTACTGGTGAATGGCGATTGCTGGCGACTCTCTGTAAAACTGTAGTGTAGTTACAGTCTGTAGATATGACATTTTATCACTGAGATTCCGGCTAAAATTTTTTTAGTTAAGTGGCGACCGAGTGAGAAGGTGACACACTTGTAAATACGAGTTCGTGACTCCGAGTGCCATGTTTACATTGTAGTACAAACATCCACTGGCACTGAGAGCGCGCGCACAGACACACACACACACACACACACACACACACACACACACACACACACACACACACACACACACACACTGGAGTTCTATGACATGGTGACAGCCGTAAGACAAGAGAGAGAGAGGTGGGTGGATTGCATTTTCTTGGACTGCAAGAAGGCGTTTGACACAGTTCCACAAAGGACAGCGCAAAAACTGGAGGACCAATCAGGGATAACAGGGAAGGCACTACAATGAATCAGGGAATACTTGTCAGGAAGACAGAAGCGAGTCATGATACGTGGCGAGGTGTCAGTGGGCACCTGTGACCAGCGGGGTCCCACAGGGGTCAGTCCTAGGACCAGTGCTGTTTCTGGTATTTGTGAACGACATGACGGAATGAATCGACTCCGAAGTGTTCCTGTTTGCAGATGACGTGAAGTTGATGAGAAGAATTCATTCGATCGAAGACCAGGCAGAACTACAAAGGGATCTGGACAGGCTGCAGACCTGGTCCAGCAATTGGCTCCTGGATTTCAACCCCACCAAGTGCAAAGTCATGAAGATCGGGGAAGGGCAAAGAAGACCGCAGACGGAGTACAGTCTAGGGGGCCAGAGACTAAAACCTAGCTCAAGGACAAAGATCTTGGGGTGAGTATAACACCAGGCACATCTCCTGAAGCGCACATCAACCAAATAACTGCTGCAGCATATGGGCGCCTAGCAAACCTCAGAACAGCATTCCGACATCTTAATAAGGAATCGTTCAGGACCCTGTACACCGTCTACGTTAGGCCCATATTGGAGTATGCGGCAACAGTTTCGAACCCACACCTAGCCAAGCACGTAAAGAAACTAGAGAAAGTGCAAAGGTTTGCACTTACGAGGAGAGGTTAAGGGAAATCAACCTGACGACACTGGAGGACAGGAGAGATAGGGGGGACATGATAACGACATACAAAATACTGAGAGGAATTGACAAGGTGGACAAAGACAGGATGTTCCAGAGATGGGACACAGCAACAAGAGGATACAGTTGGAAGTTGAAGACACAGATGAATCACAGGGATGTTAGGAAGTATTTCTTCAACCACAGAGTAGTCAGGAAGTGGAATAGTTTGAGAAGCGATGTAGTGGAGGCAGAATCCATACATAGCTTTAAGCAGAGGTATGATAAAGCTCACGGTTCAGGGAGAGTGACCTAGTAGCGACCAGTGAAGAGGCGCGGCCAGGAGCTTGGACTCGACCCCTGCAACCTCAACTAGGTGAGTACACGCACAAGCGCGCACACAGACACACACACACACACACACACACACACACACACACACACACACACACACACACACACACACACACACACACTCACGCGCACACACTCACG
>NC_091330.1:24476309-24488809 GCF_038502225.1 Cherax quadricarinatus | reverse complement strand
CAAGGAGACATCCCAAGACATAATAGCACTCACAGAAACAAAACTCACCAGAATAATAACAGATTCAATCTTTCCACCCGGATATCAAATTCTCAGGAAAGACAGAGGGAGGAGAGGGGGAGGAGGAGTTGCACTGCTCATTAAAAGCCAGTGGGGTTTTGAGAAAATGGAAGGAATGGATGGCACGGGTGAAAGGGACTACTTAGTAGGAACAATCCAGTCTGAGGGACATAAGGTGATAATTGCAGTAATGTACAACCCACCACAGAACTGCAGGAGACCAAGAGAAGAATATGATGAGAGCAACAGAGCCATGGTCGACACACTAGCCGAGGTGGCCAGGAGAGCACATGTGGGGGGAGCAAAGTTACTAGTTATGGGTGATTTCAATCACAAGGAGATTGACTGGGAAAACCTGGAGCCCCATGGGGGTTCCGAAACATGGAGAGCCAAGATGATGGATGTAGTACTGGAAAACCTCATGCATCAACATGTTAGAGACACTACCAGAGAGAGAGGAGAAGATGAACCAGCAAGACTGGACCTTGTATTCACCTTGAGTAGTTCAGACATCGAGGATATCTTGTATGAAAGGCCCCTGGGAGCTAGTGATCATGTGGTTCTGTGCTTCGACTACATAGTTGAGCTCCAAGTGGAGAGAGTAGCAGGAATAGGGTGGGAAAAACCAAACTACAAAAGGGGAAACTACTCAGGCATGAGGAACTTCCTTCAAAACATTCAGTGGGAGAGGGAACTGACAGGAAAACCAGTACAAGAAATGATGGACTATGTGGCAACAAAATGCAAGGAGGCAGAGGAGAGGTTTGTTCCCAAGGGAAACAGAAATAATGGGAAGAACAGAACGAGTCCTTGGTTCACCCAAAGGTGTAGGGAGGCAAAAACTAGGTGTACTAGAGAATGGAAAAGGTACAGAAGACAGAGAACTCAGGAAAATAAAGAGATTAGCCGAAGAGCCAGAAATGAATATGCACAGATAAGAAGGGAGGCTCAGCGACAATATGAAAATGACATAGCATCGAAAGTCAAGACTGACCCGAAGCTGTTGTACAGCCACATCAGGAGGAAAACAACAGTCAAGGACCAGGTAATCAGACTGAGGAAGGGTGATGGGGAATTCACAAGAAACGACCGAGAGGTATGTCAGGAGCTCAACACGAGATTTAAAGAAGTATTTACAGTGGAAACCAGTAGGACTCCAGGAAATCAGAACAGGGGGGTACACCAGCAAGTGCTGGATGAGGTACATATAACCAAGGAGGAAGTGAAGAAGCTGCTATGCGAACTTGACACCTCAAAGGCGGTGGGACCAGACAACATCTCTCCGTGGGTCCTTAAAGAGGGAGCAGAGATATTGTGTGTGCCATTAACAAAGATCTTCAACACATCATTTGAAACTGGGCAACTCCCTGAGGTATGGAAGATGGCAAATGTAGTCCCAATTTTTAAAAAGGGAGACAGACATGAGGCACTAAACTACAGACCTGTATCACTAACGTGTATAGTATGCAAGGTCATGGAGAAGATAATCAGGAGAAGAGTGGTGGAGCACCTGGAAAGAAACAAGTGTATAATTGACAACCAGCATGGTTTCAGGGAAGGAAAATCCTGTGTCACAAACCTACTAGAGTTTTATGACAAGGTGACAGAAGTAAGACAAGAGAGAGAGGGATGGATCGACTGCATTTTTTTGGACTGCAAAAAGGCCTTCGACACAGTTCCTCACAAGAGGTTACTGAAAAAGCTAGAAGATCAGGCACACATAACAGGAAAGGCACTGCAATGGATCAGAGAATACCTGACAGGGAGGCAACAACGAGTCATGGTACGTGACGAGGTGTCAGAGTGGGCGCTTGTGACAAGCGGGGTTCCACAGGGGTCAGTCCTAGGACCTGTGCTGTTCTTGGTATATGTGAACGACATAACGGAAGGGATAGACTCAGAAGTGTCCTTGTTTGCAGATGATGTGAAGTTAATGAGAAGAATCAAATCGGATGAGGATCAGGCAGGACTACAAAGAGACCTGGACAGGCTACAAGCCTGGTCCAGAAACTGGCTCCTTGAGTTTAACCCTGCCAAATGCAAAGTCATGAAGATTGGGGAAGGGCAAAGAAGACCGCAGACACAATATAATTTAGATGGCCAAAGACTGCAAACCTCACTCAAGGAAAAAGATCTGGGGGTGAGTATAACACCGAGCATATCTCCTGAGGCGCACATAAATCAGATAACTGCTGCAGCATACGGGCGCCTGGCAAACCTACGGATAGCGTTCCGATACCTCAATAAGGAGTCGTTCAAGACACTGTATACCATTTACGTCAGGCCCATACTGGAGTATGCAGCACCAGTTTGGAATCCACACCTAGTCAAGCACGTCAGGAAATTAGAGAAAGTGCAAAGGTTTGCAACAAGACTAGTCCCAGAGCTACGGGGATTGTCGTACGAAGAAAGGTTGAGGGAAATCGGCCTGACGACACTGGAGGCCAGGAGGGTCAGGGGAGACATGATAACGACATATAAAATACTGCGCAGAATAGACACGGTGGACAAAGACAGGATGTTCCAGAGATGGGACACATACACAAGAGGTCACAATTGGAAGTTGAAGACTCAGATGAATCAAAGGGATGTTAGGAAGTATTTCTTCAGTCATAGAGTAGTCAAGTCGTGGAATAGTCTAGAAAGTGAAGTAGTGGAGGCGGGAACCATACATAGTTTTAAGGCGAGGTATGATAAAGCTCATGGAGCAGGGAGAGAGAGGACCTAGTAGCAATCAGTGAAGAGGCGGGGCCAGGAGCTATGACTCGACCCCTGCAACCACAAATAGGTGAGTACAAATAGGTGAGTACACACACACACACACACACACACACACACACACACACACGTTTATCACGTATGTCAGTGAATACTGTTGTTACTAAATGTATGGGAATCTCCAGACCCATAGGGGTCATACAGGGCCTCGGGTATAGAAGACAATCAGGTTCGACCCAAGGCAGAGGAGGAGAGTGGCTCTAACTTTTCACTAGCATCAAAACAACCACGTTGAAGGGACTTACCTCCCTGAGATCAACTGTCTCATGCGCCTCAGTAGCACCACATTAGACGACAGTTGTGGTCGCATCCAAGGTAAAAATTCCAGGCAAATGTGTTGGAATATCCGGTGCAGTACAGTACTTGCCGGAAGTTTCATACAGGATAAAACATCAGTGCTTAGAAAAACTCCAGTCCTGCTACAGGTATTGAGGATCCCGGTTTATTTATCCAGGTAAGCGAGATGAACACAAGCCTCTTTACACCTACTGGCCACTGTTCACCAGGTAAATAGGTACCTAGAAATTAGCAACCTGCTGTTGGTCGCATCCTTGGGATTGTATGCCATCGAGATGGCTTCAGCGCGGAAAAAAAATCCCAAGAAACAAAGGAATGTTTAAGTACTTCTGAAATGTGCATATTGCGATCATTGGTGCGCGTGTGCGGCGGGTGCCTGGGTAGGCAAGGTGGTGCTGCTCTGAAGCTGTCAGGTGGCTGTGAGAGCCGCTCCTAGACTCACACACCAGGGCTGCTCTCTCACCATGGACTGCTGGCTGCTACTGCTACCCATCCTGGTACTCACAGGTAACTCATACTCCTGTTTTGCTAAGTAAATAGGTACTTAAGAGTTAAACGAGTGTTGTGGGTCGTTTTCTAGACGAGATGGGTCGTATTCTAGATGAGGCGGGTCGTATTCTAGAAGAGATTAGTCGTATTCTAGATGAGGTGGGTGGTATTCTAGACGAGAGGACCGAAAGTAATTCCAACAGAAGCATTCCACACTACTATGCTTTCTCGGGCTGTCCTGGATTATCAAACCTCTGGAGTAAATAATAGTGTCTTCTTTTACTGCTGGTTTTTAAAGTTGTTTCGAATCATGGCCAGGGCGAGACATGAGCTAGAGTCACCTTCTCATACCTACAGTCCTTGTTCACTTAACGTTAAGAATTTACCTGAGTCAGTAAGAAGGTACCTGGGTCAGTAAAAAGGTACCTGGGTCAGTAAGAAGGTACGTGAATCAGTAACAAAAGGTCAGTAAGAAGGTACGTGAATCAGTAACAAGGTACCTGGGTCAGTAAGAAGGTACGTGAATCAGTAACAAGGTACCTGGGTCAGTAAGAAGGTACGTGAATCAGTAACAAGGTACCTGGGTCAGTAAGAAGGTACGTGAATCAGTAACAAGGTACCTGGGTCAGTAAGAAGGTACCTGTGTCAATAGGAAGGTACTTGGGTCAACGAGAGTACCTCTGTGATATTCGATAAATGTGGGTCGCATCCTGGGGGACGGTACGCCATACCATGGAGATATATATGGTCAGGACATGAAATGAGCTTGAACAGGAGAGCACAGCTAGGACGGAGGATCGAGCCTACACAACTCATGTTGAATTGTCTATTGCTTTGCTGCTTCATATATAATAAATAAAAATTTAAATAAGCTGAAATATAACTAGATGTATTCACCTATTTATGGTTGCAGGGGTTGAGTCACAGCTCCTAGCCCCGATAAAGATATCCCTGTATTGCATAACTCCAGCCACCTTTACCTCAGTGCGCGCAAAAGGAATAGTGCAGTGTGGCATAAGTTTATACTGCAGTTTAATGTTAACGTTGAAGATTTGAAGCAAATCATGATAGGTGTTAAGAAGTTATATGGATACTTATACCCAATTTCTGTAATAAAAATGGCAAAGTACGACCCAGAACCAACTTAAGACTTCTACTAAGAAACACCAGTTTTGAAGGCAGGCCGAAGAGGCATTATCTTGTTATCTCATGGGGACAAATAACCTAAAATACACCAGCACGTTAAGTTTGAAGCTGCTTATTTGGGCAGCCATATTGTGTGGAATCTCTATGCATGCGCGTTAGTTAGCCTTGAAAGAGTGACTTCAGAGATGAAATGTCCGGGAATAAGGGTACAAATAGAGTTTTAGATGAAGAAATGTCTGATTCATTATTCAGTGACGAATAATGAAAATGAAATTAAAAAAAAAATCCACCCCTTAAACCGTGCATCAAAACATTGTGTTTTGATAAAAATACATAATCCCAATTTAAAATGTTACTGTAACTTAATCATTTGAAGGAAATGAGTAATGCGAACAAAAGAAAAATTGGTCAGTATTCAGAGGAGTATCTGAAGCATGGTTTTATACCTGCTGTTCTTGAGCCCCCGGGAACCTTTCTATTACGTCAACGGTGTTTGACCAATGAATCAATAAAACTTAGTCGTCTTGAGGCACAGATTTGAAAGCAAAATATCGTAGTCATGTAAATTCAAAACTGGAATATTTTCTATCACTAAAAGAGAAGTTTTAAAATAGAACAACATTATTTCGTCATTCTTTGCGCAAACTGTTGTCACTGATCGTTTGTGTACAGTCTCCTTAACTAGCTCTTTGGATGCAATGCAAGAGGACAGAAATGCAGATAATGCTAATCCCTATACCTCCCATCCCAATCGCACCGGAAGTGTTGTTTGATCCCAGTGGTGATTTTCCAGTGACAGATTCAGCATCTTCGTAAAGATAGATCTGAGGAGTGCGTCATATTCATTAAGTGTTGGGCTGTCGGAGAGTGCACACCTCAAGAAATAGGTTAGGCTTGGTAGAATTAGACACCTTGTGTCTAATTCTACCAAGAATTGTAGAATTAGACACCTTGTGTCTAATTCTACAGTCCTCAAAGACACCTTGTCTTTGAGGACTGGCGAGATTAGATCCTATGTTTGAGAAGAAGTCGTTTATCTTGTTAGCTGTATCAGTGGGATGCAGTGGTGTTTCATAAGGTTTAGTTAGAACAATATTCTTTTTTTTCAGTTTGTGGGTCCCCAGAATCTGGGAAAGTGTTTTCCAGGTCTTTTTTATATCTCCTCTTGCGTCAGTGAATCTGCTGGAGTAGTACAGTTGTTTGGCTTTTTTTATTAGTTTGGTGAGAACTGTTGAATATTGTTTGAGAATATCTTTGTGTATTAAGCCCTGTCTATATTGCTTTTCATATTGGTGTTTCTTATCAATGGATTTCAGAATGGTGCTGGTTAGCCATGGGCAACCAAGCCGTTTACTCATGATCTGTTTCGTTTTTATAGGACAATGTTTGTCGTATAGTCTAAGTATTTTGTTAAGGAAAATGTCTGCCCAATCGTCAATACCATTGGCATTGAAAATTCTGTAGGCCAGTCAACAATCTCTAGGTCTGCTGTGAAATTCCTTATTGAGGCCTCGTCATGGAGTCTAAATGAAACTTTGTTGTATTCGAGTGGTGGCTTACTAATGTTTGTTAAGAGGAAGGTAGGGTAGTGGTCAGTAGTGCTGCCTGTGATTATCCCTGATTTAAGGGGGGCTAGTATATTGGTCCATATGTGGTCTATTATGGTTGCACTTGTCTCAGTCAGCCTGGTTGGTTTAGTTACTGTTGGTATGAGAAATGTGTTGTTCATATTGTTGATGAAATCAGTTACAGTTTGATCATCTGGTAGGTCAAGGTTGATATTGAAGTCTCCAGCATGGTGATTAGTGTGCCAAATGGCGAGGGTTTTTTTCTAAATGGAACAAAAAGTGTATAACAATTAGCAAAAGTTAGTCAGTGATGTGCATCTTGAGCGAACACACAGGCCCACTCCCTCCGCCCCCCATCCCTGATCCCCTCCCCTCATCCCAGCCTAGGCCCACTGACTTCCTGACCAAGGGTGTTGCCGTTTAGTGTCCCACCAATTACAAGTTCTGCCGCTCGCTACTCCCTCACTCTCATCCCCCATGCATCCCTGCTGTCCTTCACCCGTCACCCCACAGCTGGCGCCCTCCCACCCCCACGATATCAGCAGTCACAAGTAGTTGCGGGTTCCCAGGAATCTTCACGACAGAGCCAAAGCCGTCGTTCACGAGGCATCTGCCGGGTGTGCTACAGGAAATGTGCAGTCAGTCCCTCAACTGGCAACATTCGTGCACACAATGGATGTCTAGGCTCCAGGAGAGCTCCAAATGAGAACAACCAACAGCCCCTCCCAGCAAACAGCGCTGACAGCTACCGTGACTTCACTTCTACAGAGGACCTCAAATCTGCAATCAAATTAACATCCACCAGGACTCTGACACACACCCCCAAAGCAGCTCGCCCTCAAGCTGCTAGCAAATTCACTGACCTTCTGAAGAAAGTCAACGATGCTCCTTCAAACAACAGATCCTGGCACAACCTGTTGCTTTTTGGCAATGCCTGTTTGGCTGTCCCACCAAAGAGGGACAAGTCACTAGCAACACATGTTATTAGGGCAATAAATGCATTCCCAAGGAATGACAACCTCGTCCATCTCCCCCCTAGGGCGACAAACACCCGCCGGGCAAATGCCAACAACAGGACACCCGACACCTCAAAAATCAGAGCCCAAATTAGCAAAAAAATAGAAGAGGGAAATACTATTGGAGCTCTGAGGCTTATAACTAGTGAGGATACCATCGCTCCCAAGGACGTCAGCACGGCGCAAGCTCTGAAGGACAAATATCCACCCAGGGCTCCCAGTACCAACATTGACCTCCCTGACATTGCAGCAGGCGAAGAACATCTAATCTTACAGGATGCTGATGTGTATAAAGCTGCTATGTCATTTCCACAGGGCTCAGCAGGAGGTTTCACCGGTTTAAGGCCTCAACACTTAAAACAAATACTCAATCCAGCACTTGGTGATGTTTCAGAGAGGCTGCTGTCTGAACTCACCAAATTTTCCAACCTGTGCCTGGCTGGTAGTGTCCCAGAGGCCATCAGACCCCTTTTCTTTGGTGCCTCATTGTGTGCCATCTGGAAAAAGGATGGCGGAATCAGGCCCATTGCAGTGGGTAACACCCTTCGGCGCCTAGTCGCCAAGGCTGCAGTAAGAAGGGTGAGTCGTGAGTCATGCTGCAATGCTGAAACCAACTCAGCTCGGTTTCGGCGCTCAACAGGGCTGTGAAGCAGCTGCCCACACAGCACGAGTATATATCAAAGACATGTCCGATGAAAAATCCTTGGTCAAATTGGACTTTGCCAATGCTTTCAACTCAGTCAGAAGGGATGCTGCTCTCCAAGAAGTTTATAGAAACTTTCCATCCCTTTATCCCTTCATAGAATCGTGTTATAGTTTGACTTCCAAACTATTGTTTGGGGACCATGAAATTGACTCATGTGAGGGCGTGCAACAGGGGGACCCTCTCGCCCCCTTTCTATTCTGTTTGGTCATCAAGGAAGTAACAGAAGCACTCTCCAGCGAGCTCAATATCTGGTTCCTGGATGATGGTACCCTGGCTGGCACAACAGAATCTCTCCTAGAGGACATCAGTAAAATTAAAGATATGGGAGAAATCCTGGGCCTTTCTTTAAACCCCACCAAATGTGAAATAGTTTCTACCAATCGACAGATGATCCAGAATATTAGCGCCATTTTACCAGGAGCACGAGCCGTTGATCCAGCCAATAGCACTCTCCTTGGTGCTTCTCTTGGGTCCAATGCCATCGATCTGATCCTAGAAAAAAAAGTCCCAGACCTCCGGACGATGGAAAGCAGGATGAAAGACATTGACACACATGATGCCTTCTACCTACTCACCAGGTGCCTGTCAATCCCAAAACGTACCTACTTTCTGAGATGCTCCCCAGCCTTCAGCAGTCCAAAACTCAAGGAATATGACTCTCTCCTTAAGACCATGCTAGAGAATGTATTGAATCTTTCCCTTGAAGATGGACAGTGGTTGCAAGCCTCACTTCCGGTCAGGCTTGGGGGGCTAGGAGTACGCAGATCCTCCCAGATTGCTCTACTAGCTTTCCTATCCTCTTCCATAGCATCAAGCAAGTTGATAAGACAAATTCTTCCTGATAACCTCAGTGACTCAACATGAATACAGGACCCTAGCTATGCCAGTGCCATCACTGAATGAGAGAGACTTGCTGCTTCAGCACCAAAAAATGGTGCAGCACTGGCTCACAAACAGTCAAGCTGGGATGGCCCGATCGCTGATAAGGTGCCTGCCAACATGCTCAGGGCTGCAACATCAGATTGGGAGACTGCCCGTCTCCAGGCTGTGAGTGCACATCACTCCAGGGACTTCCTCCAAACAGTTCCCATATCGGCAATTGGAGCGCGACTCGACCCTAAGACCCTCTGTATTGCAGCGGCTCTGCGCCTTGCTGCCCCAATTCACACAGAATATACGGGTATTTGCAGCAAAGCGCAAGCAGACCAATACGGTCTACATGGTCTTAACTGTTCCAAAACCAAGGGCTGGCATGCAAGACACAATGAGGTCAACGGCATCATAAAGAGAACCCTTGCTACAGCTGGATGCCCAGCCGAGAGGGAACCCCGATCACTAGCATCCTCTCTAAACCAAATCAAAAACAAGGGTTTTTGATAATACTTTCAGAAACCCTGCACCTCTTCCTAATCACCAAGCTACAATTTCTCTGCATTATATTTACACCGTACATCGCCCTCAGACACGATATCTCCACTGCCTCCAGCCTTCTCCTTGTTGTAACATTCACCACCCATGCTTCACACCCATTTAATTAAGAGCATTGGTACCATTATGCTCTCGTACATTTTCTTCCATGGAAAAAGTTCTTTATCTCCTGAGACTACTCAGTGCTTCACTCATCTTTTTCATCTCATCAATTCTATGATTCGCCTCGTCTTTCACAGACCCATCAGCTGACAAGTCTACTCCCAAATATCTGAATACATTCACTTCCTCCATACTCCCTCCCTCCAATCTGATATCCAATCTTTCATTACCTAATTTTTTTATCATCACATTGCTTTTTTCTATGTTCACTTTAATTTCTTTCTTTTACATTCCCTTCGAAACTCGTTCACGAACCTCTGCAGCTCCTATTCAGAATCTCTCACAAACACTGTGTCTTCAGGCAAAAAAGCACCCGTGACATCTCTCACTTTGTCATATATATATATATATATATATATATATATATATATATATATATATATATATATATATATATATATATATATATATATATATATATGCAAAACAACCACTCATAGTTTGTTGGTGAGTTGTGCAAAGGACCTGTCCAGTTGGGTCGGCGCGCGTCAGGTGTTTAACCGTTGTGGGATCTGATAGTGAGGTGTTGGCCAGACCCCTTATATAGCTTCCTTGGATGCTTTACTTTCATAGTTCCTTAATAATGTGAGTAGTCACGAAAGCGCTTGGAATTTCTCTATTCTTTCAGAGTGGTTGTTTTGCATATTCTGAAATCACCTGTTTACTGTGATCTTATTGCATATATATATATATATATATATATATATATATATATATATATATATATATATATATATATATATATATATATATATATATATATATATATATATATGACAGATAATGAACGTTGGATACCCCTTTTCAGCGTCTGGAACGGCTGGAAATGCATCGACCACAGCACAACCAGTGACTACAGCATCTTCAACAGCAGCTCGTGACTGTGCTGAGATAGCAATGATGGGTCACAGCATCTCAGGCATCTACTCCATCATACCCTCAGGAAACTCATCGGACTCAGATATGAAGGTAAGAATAGACCCTCAACATCAAGGCAACGACCTTCAAGGGTAAGTTTACCTGTTCCTAATTGTTATATGATTTTGTCTGTGTTGAATATAACAAGAAAAGTAAATTGTTACTGTCGTGGCCAATGAATTAGCTTCGGTGAATATAATTATTTGCGTTTATTTTCTGAGAAACTTTTACATCCATCTGCCCAATGTTCCCGTTATATTTTTCCCACGAATATTCTTGAAAATTTTGACCTATATTTTAGCAGAATCTGTTTACGTCTGTTTCTTACTCTTATACTTTTCTTCGAAAGGAAAAATTTCAGTATTCTTATTAGACACAAAATATATCAAAAATATTGGGACCGGAGCTTGCGGGGGAAATGACAATTCATTTGAGGAAAAAATCTTTCCGTAAGAAACAGACGTATACGCAGATTTTGAAAAAAAAAAAAAAAAAAAAAAAAAAAAAAAAAAAAAAAAAAAAGATTATCAAGACGTTTTACCACACAATATTCGTGTGAAAGATAGAACGAGAACACTGGGAA
The DNA here is from genome assembly GCF_038502225.1 of Cherax quadricarinatus. Taxonomy (NCBI): domain Eukaryota; kingdom Metazoa; phylum Arthropoda; class Malacostraca; order Decapoda; family Parastacidae; genus Cherax; species Cherax quadricarinatus. Next base: position 24,477,658 of record NC_091330.1, on the reverse strand, counting down.
GATGAATTTTAAAAAATTCTATGAAAATAAAAGCAAATTATACTCACCAAAGGTAAATCACTAGCCACCAAGTTCTCTTCCTCAGATCACAATACTCGCCCCACTTTCTGTTGTTGTAGTTTTTACTTAGCAACGCCCCATCCCCCAGGTGTTACCACCGGTGTGTTCGTCATCAGTGGATCAGGAGTCGCAGGTTTGACTGTATATCCTTAGTGCTTTCAAGTGGAATTAATTCACACTCTCAGTGTGAATGTCATTTTGATTTTGCTCTCGTTTTTGATTCAGCAATCACCTACTCAGAACAAAATTCATTTTCGCTCTAAAGAAGCTAAGACACAAGTTATCTTGTTATGTACGATATTTGTGGGAGCACAGGAGACTAGTTCAGTTCTAAATAGGCTTTAAACAAAATACACACACACACACATACATACACACATACACACACACACACACACACACACACACACACACACACACACACACACACACACACACACACACACATATTCATTCGTTCATTCATTCATATATTTCAACAAACCTGCCGTATCCCACCGAGGCAGGGTGACATACATATATATATGTCGTGCCGAATAAGTAAAATTGGTCAATTACCAAGAGCTCATTTAAAATCAAGTCCTTTCTAAAATTTTCTCTTGTACATTTAAAGATATATTTTTCATATATGTTGATGTAAAAATTAATAATTTTATATCAAAATAACCTTCGAAAACTTGCCTAACCTTATTATAACAAGCGCAATTTATTTTAGCCTAATCCAACTAAATATATTGTAGATCAGTTTACAATAATTTTATAATAAGCAAATACAATGAAATATATATATATTTTTTTATTAACACCAAGGTATGGTGGCCCGAAAAAGAAACACTTTCACCATCATTCACTCCATCACTGTCTTGCCAGAGGCATGCTTACACTACAGTTATAAAACTGCAACATTAACACCCCTCCTTCAGAGTGCAGACACTGTACTTCCCATCTCCAGGACTCAAGTCCGGCCTGCCGGTTTCCCTGAATCCCTTCATAAATGTTACCTTGCTCACACTCCAACAGCAAGTCAAGTACTAAAAACCATTTGCCTCCATTTGCTCGTATCTAACACGCTCACGCATGCTTGCTGGAAGTCCAAGCCCCTCTCACACAAAACCTCCCTTACCCCCTCCCTCCAACCTTCCCAAGGCCGACCCCTACCCCGCCTTCCATCCACTACAGATTTATACATTCTCGAAGTCATTCTATTTTGTTCTATCCTCTTTACGTGTCCGAACCACCTCAACAGCCCCTCCTCAGCCCTCTGATAATAGTTTTAATAATCCCGCACC
>NC_091330.1:24363809-24468809 GCF_038502225.1 Cherax quadricarinatus | reverse complement strand
AAACAAAATGCCTCAGAGGAAGCAGATGGAGACTCAGTGGGAGGAGGAAAGGGCGAGGTCAGTTTTTGTGTACGGGCTCCAAGAAGCCAAGGGGGCCAACTTTGAAGAAATAAAACAGGAGGAGAAAAAAATGATTGAAGGCATCATGAAAACAATAGGGGAGGGCAATATGACCCAGGTGACAAATTTTCAGAGAATTGGGTGGTTTGCGAGTGGAAGGATACGGCCTGTCAGAGTAACTTTCAAGGAAGAATCAGTTCGAATCAGGATTCTGCAAGAGAAAGCAAGACTGAGAGACAAAGAGGGGTACCAGAGAGTATACCTCGACCGCGACAGAACACAAGAAGAAAGGACTACACTGAAAGAGAGGGTACAGAGACGCAAGGAGGAACGAGAAGCAATGAAAATGAGCAGGACCCAGACACAGGAGGAAGGGCAAACACACCCCACAGAATCTCCCACCAAAAGACCCCACCCGCGACACTCCCAACGCAACTGAGCAACCTATACTCCAACCCACTCACTGTTCCCTCTGCCACCAACCCCCATATCACAAACCTCACCCCAACAGCTGTCCCTTATGGGCATTCTGACCCCACCCCCATCAACACATACCCCACCTACACCACAGCCCCATATAGGCCCCCACCAAGGCTCTCCCTCCCCCAACCCCAATATACTTGCATGACCACAATGATAGAAAAGAAACTAAAGGTTTGGTACACAAATGCGGATGGAATAATGAATAAACATGAGGAGTGGAATGAAAGAATCAGTGAAAAATCCCCAGACATCATAGCAGTCACAGAAACAAAACTCGCTGAGATAATAACAGACACAATCTTCCCAACAGGATATCAGATCCTGAGGAAAGATAGAAGGAGTAGAGGGGGAGGAGGGGTTGCACTGCTCATAAAACACCAATGGGGATTTGAGGAAATGGAAGGCATGGACATGATTGGAGAAAGAGACTACATTGTAGGTACAATTCAGTCCGGAGAACATAAAGTAGTCATTGGAGTGATGTATAACCCACCACAGAACTGCAGGAGGCCAAGAGAGGAGTACGAAGAAAACAACAGGGTGATGGTGGACACACTGGCTGAGGTGGCAAGAAGAGCTCACTCGAGCAGAGCAAAGTTACTGGTAATGGGCGATTTCAACCACAGGGAGATCGACTGGGAAAACCTGGAGCCACATGGGGGTCCCGAAACATGGAGAGCAAAGATGATGGATGTGGTACTTGAAAACCTCATGCATCAACATGTCAGGGACACAACCAGAGAGAGAGGGGAGGATGAGCCAGCAAGACTGGATCTTGTGTTCACCCTGAGCAGTTCAGACATCGAGGACATCACTTACGAGAGGCCCCTTGGAGCTAGCGATCATGTGGTTCTGAGTTTTGACTATATAGTAGAGTTACAAGTGGAGAAGGTAACAGGAACTGAAGGGGACAGGCCAAACTATAAAAGGGGGGACTACACAGGTATGAGAAACTTCCTGCAGGAGGTTCGGTGGGACAGAGAAATGGTAGGAAAATCAGTAAACGAGATGATGGAATATGTGGCAACAAAGTGCAAGGAGGCAGAGGAAAGTTTTGTTCCCAAGGGAAACAGAAATAATAGGAAGACCAAGACGAGTCCTTGGTTTACCCGAAGGTGTAGGGAGGCAAAAGCTAAGTGCAACAGAGAATGGAAAAGGTACAGGAGGCATAGGACCCAGGAAAACAAGGAGATTAGTAGAAGAGCCAGAAACGAGTATGCGCAGATAAGGAGGGAGGCCCAGAGACAGTATGAAAACGACATAGCATCGAAAGTCAAATCTGACCCGAAACTGCTGTATAGCCACATTAGGAAGAAGACAACAGTCAAGGACCAGGTGATAAGGCTGAGGAAAGAAGGTGGGGAACTCACAAGAAACGATCAAGAGGTATGTGAGGAGCTCAACACGAGATTTAAGGAAGTATTTACAGTAGAGACAGGAAGGACTCTGGGGGGACAGACCAGATGGGGACACCAACAAGGAATACACCAACAAGTGTTGGACGACATACATACAGATGAGGAGGAGGTGAAGAAACTGCTAAGGGACATCGATACCTCAAAGGCAATGGGACCGGACAACATCTCTCCATGGGTCCTTAGAGAGGGAGCAGATATGTTGTGCGTACCACTTACCACAATCTTCAACACATCCCTGGAAACTGGGCAACTACCTGAGGTATGGAAGACAGCAAATGTAGTTCCCATTTTCAAAAAAGGAGACAGAAAAGAGGCACTAAACTATAGACCTGTGTCATTGACGTGTATAGTATGCAAAATTATGGAGAAGATTATCAGGAGGAGAGTGGTGGAGCACCTGGAACGGAACAGGAGTATAAATGCCAACCAGCACGGATTCACGGAAGGCAAATCCTGTGTCACAAACCTTCTGGAGTTTTATGATAAAATAACAGAAGTAAGACAAGAGAGAGAGGGGTGGGTTGATTGCATCTTCTTGGACTGCAAGAAGGCCTTTGACACAGTTCCTCACAAGAGATTAGTGCAGAAGCTAGAGCATCAGGCGCATATAACAGGAAGGGCACTGCAATGGATCAGAGAATACCTGACAGGGAGGCAACAACGAGTCATGGTACGTAATGATGTATCACAGTGGGCACCTGTGACGAGCGGGGTCCCACAGGGGTCGGTCCTAGGACCAGTGCTATTTTTGGTATATGTGAACGACATGACGGAAGGGTTAGACTCAGAAGTGTCCCTGTTTGCAGATGATGTGAAGTTAATGAGGAGAATTAAATCTGATGAGGACCAGGCAGGACTTCAAAGAGACCTGGACAGACTGGACACCTGGTCCAGCAAATGGCTTCTCGAATTTAATCCTGCCAAATGCAAAGTCATGAAGATAGGGGAAGGGCACAGAAGACCACAGACAGAGTATAGGCTAGGTGGCCAAAGACTGCAAACCTCACTCAAGGAGAAAGATCTTGGGGTGAGTATAACACCGAGCATGTCTCCGGAAGCACACATCAATCAGATAACTGCTGCAGCATATGGGCGCCTGGCAAACCTGAGAACAGCATTCCGACACCTTAGTAAGGAATCATTCAAGACACTGTACACCGTGTATGTCAGGCCCATACTGGAGTATGCAGCACCTGTTTGGAACCCGCACTTGATAAAGCACGTCAAGAAACTAGAGAAAGTACAAAGGTTTGCAACAAGGTTAGTTCCAGAGCTAAGGGGAATGTCCTATGAAGAAAGATTAAGGGAAATCGGCCTGACGACACTGGAGGACAGGAGGGTCAGGGGAGACATGATAACGACATATAAAATACTGCGTGGAATAGACAAGGTGGACAAGGACAGGATGTTCCAGGGAGGGGACACAGAAACAAGAGGCCACAATTGGAAGTTGAAGACACAAATGAGTCAGAGAGATAGTAGGAAGTATTTCTTCAGTCATAGAGTTGTAAGGCAGTGGAATAGCCTAGAAAATGACGTAGTGGAGGCAGGAACCATACACAGTTTTAAGACGAGGTTTGATAAAGCTCATGGAGCGGGGAGAGAGAGGGTCTAGTAGCAGCCGGTGAAGAGGCGGGGCCAGGAGCTAGGACTCGACCCCTGCAACCACAAATAGGTGAGTACAAATAGGTGAGTACACACACACACACACACACACACACACACACACACACACACACACACACACACACACACAATTGGATGCTGAAGACTCAGACGAGTCATAGGGATGTTAGGAAGTATTTCTTCAGTCATAGAGTCGTCTGGAAGTGGAATAGCCTAACAAGTGATGTAGTGAAAACAGGAACCATACATAGCTTTAAGACGAGGTATCGCAAAGCTCTGGAAGCAGAGAAAGAGAGAGAGAAGACCTAGTAACGATCAGTGAAGAGGCGGGGCCAGGAGCTGTGTCTCGACCCCTGCAATCACAATTAGGTGAGCACAATTAGGTGACTACTGTAGGGAACGAAGGAGTGAAACTGCATACAGAAACCCTATCAGACCATTGTGGAGACCGAGAAAAAGAAAGAAACACATCACGAGCAATCGAGGGGACTGTAGAAAATGAAAGAGCTAAGGCATATGTGGAGGCCCAACAGACCACAGCAGAGCCCAGGGAAAACTGAAAATGGAAAATGACAGGCTACTGGGCCCAAGGACAATAGATTGTGAAGAAACTGAAGAAAGGAAAGCTGCAATGTAAGAAACTAAACCGAATCGAGGGATACATAGGGATATGCAGTGGGAGAATGAAAGGAAGAGGTCAGTCTTTGTTTATAGGCTCCAAGAAGTTGAAGGGGAAACTTATGAAGCAAGAAGACAAGGGGAGAAAAATGCGATCGAAATCATCATAAAGGCAATAGGAGAAGATGACATGACCCAGTTGACAAATTTTCGGAGAATAGGGGGGTTTGCAAGAAGGAGAACCCGACCAGTGAAAGTGACTTTCAAGGCAGAATCGACTCGGAACAGGATCCTGCAGAAGAAAGCAAGACTAAGGGACATGCCGGCGTACCAGAAGGTGCATCTCCACCGTGACAGAACACAAGAAGAAACGCAGAAACTGAGAGAGATGGTACAAAGACGAAAGGAGGAAAGAGAGGTGAAGATGAAGATGGACAGGAGAACCCAGACCCAGGAGGAAGATCAGATACAGCCTCCCTCACAACCACCTACATAAGCCACCCAACCAGGACAACCCCAATGCAACCAAACATTCTAACTTAAAACACACATGCCATATCCAATGCCCCCACCCATCTCATTACAAACTCCACCACCACAGCAACCACGCATAGTTTCTTATCAGGTCTCCCACTTCCTCAACTCCATTGTACCCCTCAGACCACAGTTTTGGAAAAGAAGTTGAAGGTGTGGTATACAAATACAGATGGGATAACAAATAAGTGTGAGGATTGGCATGAAAGAATCTAGGAGACATCCCCAGATATAATAGCACTCAGAGAAACAAATCTCACCAGGATAACATATGCAATCTTTCCACCCAGATATCAAATCCTCAGGAAAGATAGGGAGAGGAGAGGGGGAGGAAGAGTTGCACTGCTCATTAAAAACTGGTGGGAATTTGAGAAAATGGAAGGAATGGATGGTATGGGCGAAAGGGACTATTTAGTAGGAACAATCCAGTCTGAGGGCCATAAGGTGGTAATTGCAGTAATGTACAACCCGCCACAGACCTGCAGGAGGCCAAGAGCAACGACGAGAGGATGACGAGAGCAACAGAGCAATGGTCGACAAACTAGCCGAAGTGGCCAGAAGAGCTCACATGGGGGAGCAAAGTTACTAGTCATGGGTGATTTCAGTCACAAGGAGATTGACTGGAAAACCTGGAGCCCCATGGGGGTCCCGAAACATGGAGAGCCAAGATGATGGATGTGGTACTGGAAAACTTCATGCATCAACATGTTAGAGACACTACCAGAGAGGATGAGGATGATCCAGCAAGACTGGACCTTGTATTCACCTTGAGTAGTTCAGACATTGAGGATATCATGTATGAAAGGCCCCTAGGAGCTAGTGATCATGTGGTTCTGTGATTTGGCTACATAGTTGAGCTACAAGTGGAGAGAGTAGCAGGAATAGGATGAGAAAAATCAAACCACAAAAGGGGGGGACTACACAGGCATGAGGAACTTCCTGCAAGATGTTCAGTGGGAGAGAGAGCTGGCAGGAAAACCAGTAAAAGCAATTTTGGACTATGTGACAAAATGCAAGGAGGCAGAGGAGAGGTTTGTTTCCAAGGGAAACAGAATTAGTGGGAAGACCAGAACGAGTCCTTGGTTCACCCAAAGGTGTAGGGAGGCAAAAACTAGGTGTACTAGAGAATGGCAAAAGTACAGAAGATAAAGGACCCAGGAAAATAGAGATCAGCTGAAGAGCCAGAAACGAATATGCACAGATAAGAAAGGAGGCTCAGCGACAATACGAAAATGACATAGCATCGAAAGTCAAGTCTGACCCAAAGCTGTTGTATAGCCACATAAGGAGGAAAACAACAGTCAAGGACCAGGTAATCAGACTGAGGAAGGATGATGCAGAGTTCACAAGAAACGACCAAGAGGTATGTGAGGAGCTCAACACGAGATTTAAAGAAGTATTTACAGTGGAAACCGGTAGAACTCCAGGAAATCAGAACAGAGAGGTACAACAACAAGTGCTGGGTGAGGTACACATAACCGAGGAGGAGGTGAAGAAACTGCTTCGTGAACTTGATACCTCAAAGGCGGTGGGACCAGAAAACATCTCTCCATGGGTCCTTAGAGAGGGAGCAGAGATGCTGTGTGTGCCACTAACAAAGATCTTCAACACATCCATTGAAACTGGGCAACTCCCTTAGATATAGAAGATGGGAAATGTAGTCCCAATTTATAAAAAGGGAGACAGACACGAGGCATCAAACTACAGGCCTGCGTAACTAACGTGTATATTATGCAGAGTCATGGAGAAAATCATCAGAAAAGTCGTGTAGCATCTGGAAAGAAACAAGTGTATAATCGATAACCAGCATGGTTTCAGGGAAGGAAAATCCTGTTTCACAAACCTACTGGAGTTTTTTGACACGGTGACAGAAGTAAGACAAAAGAGAGGGGGATGGACAGACTGCATTTTCTTGGACTGCAAGAAGGCCTTCGAAACAGTTCCTCACAAGATGTTACTGCAAAAGCTAGAGGATTAGACACACATAACAGGAAAGGCACTGCAATGGATCAGAGAGTACCTTACAGGGAGGCAACAACGAGTCATGGTACGTGCCGAGGTATCAGAGTGGGCGCCTGTGACAAGCGGGGTTCCACAGGGGTCAATCCTAGGACCTGTACTTCTTTTGATATATATGAATGACATATAGGAAGGAATAGATTCAAAAGTGTCCTTGTTTGCACATGATGTGAAGTTAATGAGGAGAATTAAATCGGTCGAGGATCAGGCTGGACTACAAAGAGACCTGGACAGGCTTCAAGCTTGGTCCAGCAACTGGCTCCTTGAATTTAACCCTGCCAAATGCAAAGTCATGAAGATCGGGGAAGGGCAAAGAAGACCGCAGACGCAATATAGTCTAGGTGGCCAAAGACTGCAAATCTCACTCAAGGAAAAAGATCTTGGGGTGTAGGTATAACACCGAGCACATCTGAGGTGCACATCAATCAGATAACTGCTGCAGCATACGGGCGTCTGGCAAACCTAAGGATAGCGTTCCGATACCTCAGTAAGGAATCGGTCAAGACTCTGTACACCATTTACGTCAGGCCCATATTGGAGTAAGCAGCACCAGTTTGGAATCTACACCTGGTCAAGCACGTCAAGAAATTAGAGAAAGTGCAAAGGTTTGCAACAAGACTAGTCCCAGAGTTAAGGGGATTATCCTACGAAGAAAGGTTAAGGGAAATTGGCCTGACGACACTGGAGGACAGGAGGGTCAGGGGAGACATAATAACGACATATAAAATACTGTGTGGAATAGACAAGGTGGACAAAGACAGGATGTTCCAGAGATGGGACGCAGAAACAAGGGGTCACAATTGAAAGTTGAAGACTCAGATGAGTCAAAGAGATGTTAGGAAGTATTTCTTCAGTCACAGAGTTGTCAGGCAGTGGAATAGCCTAGAAAGTGATGTAGTGGAGGCAGGAACCATACATAGTTTTAAGATGAGGTTTGATAAAACTCAGGGAGAAGGGAGAGAGAGTACCCAGTAGCAATCAGTGAAGAGGCGGGGGTAGGAGCTATGAATCGACCCCTGCAACCACAAATAGGTGAGTACATACAAACACATACACAAACAGAAATACACACATACATACATACATACACACTGGAAAACCTCATGTACCAACACGTAAGGGACACTACAAGAGAAAAAGGAGAGGATGAACCAGCAAGACTGGACCTAATATTCACTTTGAGTCGTACAGATACTGAGAACATCACATATGAAAGACCTTTTGGGGCCAGTGACCACATGGTTTTGAGCTTCGAATAAATAATAGAGTTACAAGCGGAGAGGGAAGCAGGAAGGACAGGACGAATGAAGCCAAACTACAAGAGAGGGGACTACACTGGCATAAAGAATTTCCTGCACGGGGTTCAGTGGGACAGAGAACCGCCACGGAATTCAATAAATGAGATGACGGAATGTGACAATAATATGCAAGGAATCTGAGGAGAGGTTTGTACTCAAGGGTAACGAGAAAGCCAGGATGAGCCCTTGGTTCACCCAAAGGTGTAGAAAGGGCAAAACCAAGTGTGCTAGAGAATGGAGAGTACAGAAGGCAGAGGACCCAGGAGAATAAGGAGAGCATTCACAAAGCCAGAAATGGCTTTAGTGGAGGCAGGATCCATACAAAGCTTTAAGAAGAGGTATGATAAAGCTCATGGAGTAGGAAGAGTGACCTATTAGCGGCCGGTGAAGAGGCGGGGCCAGGAGCTGTGAATCGACTCCTGCAACCACAACTAGGTGAGTACACACACATATATAGTGGAACCTCTGGTCATGAACGCTTCCGAACATTAACAGATCGCTTCACGACCATAGAATTTACCAAATTTTTGCATCTGGTCACAAACACATAATCGGGTGTCGAACAAACACAGCCGCGCCAATTTTTACACTTCGTGCCATTTTCCGCAGGCGACAATTTTCCCCACTTCCTGTGGTTTGTGTATACCTAACCAAGATCCTCCCCTTGTAGTTGGTCTCAGTCAGACGCGCCTTCATTCGCTGTGAACTCTTTGTGTTGTATTTCATGTGTTTTTATAAATAACAAAAAAAGACACAATACCGTGACTGGAACGATACACAAATAACCCGCACATAGAAGAGAGGAGCTTACGACGACGTTTCGGTCCGACTTAGACCATTTACAGTCACACTAACGAGAAGTGGAGCTCCACTTCTCGTTAGTGTGACTTTGTAAATAGTCTAAGTCGGACCGAAACGTCGTCGTAAGCTCCTCTCTTCTATGTGCGGGTTATTTGTGTATGTGTTTTTTTAATTCATTTAGTTTTCTTGGTTGTTTACGGTATGTTTTTGGTCTCTTATTTATATTTTTTCTTTATTAGACTGTACATTATTTTATATAATCAAGGATTTTTCAGACTTTGATTATTTTTTCTGTGCTTAAAACTCTTTAAAAAAAAAATCTTTACAGCCAACGGATCTTAGAGGTCTAGAACCGAGTCGTGCAATCTTAGTTTCCTCTGTTGTTCAAGGTTTCCCAGTGTTATTCAAGCTTTTTATATTTAGTATACTATTATACTGTGCATTTTATGGTATAATTAACTATTTGTGTGCTTAAAAGTCTTAAAAAAACACTCTTAACATACAGTTGGTAGGGGCCTGGAGTGGATTATTCGTATTTACATACAATCCAATGGGGAAATTAGGTTCGGGTCACGACCAAGTCGGGTCGCGACAAGAGTTTTGGAATGAATTATGGTCTTGACCAGAGGTTCCACTGTACACACACACACACACACACATATATATATATATATATATATATATATATATATATATATATATATATATATATATATATATATATATATATATATATATATATATATATATATATATATATATAATATGCGTGTGTATAACGTGAAAATATACGATAAAAAAACAATGATTACAAAAGACGTAGCATCAGTATAATTATGTCATATCACATGTCCTCTTGAGGTGAAATAATTACGATATGAATGAACAGTCAGTACGAATATCAATTATATTTTAGCAATTATATTTTGAGCACCAGTCTGCAGTTTTCGAAATCTATATTATGTCACAATCGCATATTTAACGGAGTACAGCACAACATGTGCTACCCGATCAAACATTTCTTTTGTGTTGAACAAAAAAAGCACAATGCCGTGACTGGAACAACCCACAAATAACCCGCACGTCACAGAGAGAAGCTTACGACGGTCCAAGTCGAACTGAAAAGTTATCGTATGCTTCTCTCTCCTATGTTCGGGTTATTTGTGTAGTATTTCTTTTGTGCTGCTACTCAAGCTTGTTGAAATCTCTAGCGTTATTTTCGTATACTTTTTCACTTCCCTTTTTTTTAAAGGGATCAGATACACCCCTTTGTCAACATTATCATTTAGCTCAGCACTTACTACTTATCAGTTGATACGTTATTAGTGAACTTCTGTACACTAATAACGTAGCCGGACTTAAGTTTTGGAGGAGCAAAGTCCAGTGGCTTCACCCTGAAGGATGGGAGGGGATGTTACAGGTCAGAAAATTGCTTGAACTCTGATGTCTGCGCACTTCTGACAAAAAAAAAACTATGTTTAGAGTGATGGTGAATATTTCTTTGATCAACCTACCTTGGTGGGAGACGGCCTATGTGGTAAAACACTAATAACAATACTTCCACTGCTACTACCACTAATAATAATAATGATAATAATAAATACGACACATATAACGGCACTTGTCATAAAACATTCAAAAGTCAGAAGATAAATACCATCATTAGTGTGAGCCGCGATTATTGGATATTAATTCATGAAGTTTAAGCCGTACTTTCCAGTTTATCACGCTTGACAGGTGGTCAAGCATTCCCATATATCAGCCCAGACAAGTGGACACAGACATTCCTGTATAACAACAAAAAGCACAACAATCAAAGGAAGAATTCTGCAGTTTAATAAACAGCACAGCAATTCAGCAATCAAAGAAAGAGGTAAACAATCAAAGAAACAGTAGAACAAAGAAAGGGTAAACTATCAAAGAAACAGTAGAACAAAGAAAGGGTAAACTATCAAAGAAACAGTAAAACAATCAAAGAAACAGTACAACAATCAAAGAAACAGTACAACAAAGAAACAATACAACAATCAAAGAAACAGTACAACAAAGAAAAAGTGCATCAAGTGCGGTTGGTATTGACTGGCCCAGTCACGACTATATACACAAATAATCCGCACATAGAAGAATAAAACATGACCTTTCGATCCGACTTGACCCGTTTAATTATTCACACAGAAGACCGAAGGGAAGGCAGAGGAGAGAGGCAGTAGTGTAATTGTAGAAATCGTGGTAGTAGTAGTGTAGCAGTAGTAGTAGTAGTAATAGTGTGGTAGTAGTTTAGTAGTAATGCAGCAATAGTAGTGTGGCAGTAGTGGAGGGAGTCTAAGAACAAGAGTAAACAGGAAAAAGAGCATTGCAGGAGAGCTAATGGTCCACAAGGGTAGGACAAAAAACGAGAGGGAAAAATCAACCAAGGCAGAAAGAAGGAAAGGCAGAGAAAAAATAGGAAAGAATAGGTAAGGTGAGGAGATAAAGATCAGGTCTAGTTACCAGTGTTCTGAAGTTTGGGAAATTTAACAACATAATGAGAAAGGAAGGCATCAACAGAGATAAAGCCACGATTAAGATTCATTTGAGGAAAATTGTGTATAAGGGGAAGCTTCAACAAGACGACGACTGTGAAGGCTACAAGAAGGGTAGACAGGTTTGCCAGGGGACCAGTTAACAGGTTGTCTGTGATCTCTAACATCTTTTATTAAGTCTGTCAGAGAGTGGCCAGTTTCTTTTTAGTACTAGAAAGTACAAAAGGAGTAGGAAATGGAGTAGACTCCGGAAGTATCAGTAGCATAAGTCAATATCATTCAAAGTTATTCACTGACTGTACCATTCACGGTTGTCTACATTATATTATAATTCACAGTGTTGTTCCAGATTTTATTACACTAAATTTACGGCATTTCCGATCATTGTTCCATCTTCAGTAATAATAGTGGTAGTGGATGGTGGGGGTGTGGTTGTGGTAGTGGGTGGTAGGGATATGATTTTGGTGGTAGCGAGTAGTAAAGTGGTTTCGGGGTTGTGGTGGTAGTGGGTGGTGGGGGTTTGGTGGTGGTGGTGGTGGTAGGAGTTTGTGTTGGGGATGTGATGACAGTGATGGTGGTGTTAGTGAGTGATAGGGGGTAGTAGTAGTGGGTGGTTAAGGTATGGTGATGGTAGTGAGTGGTGGGGATGTTGTAGGAGTAATGTTACTGGGTAGGGATGTGATGGTGTTAATGAGTGGTGGTGGTGGTGGTAGTGAAGCGTTAAGTGTGGTGGTGTTGACAGTGGGTGGGTCGGGATGTGGTGGTAGTAATGAGTGGTGAGAGTGTGGTGGAGTGGTGGTGGTGGTAGTGATGACAGAGGGAGGGGATGGAGTTGGAATTAACAGAAATCTTGGTGGGTAGGATGTTGGTAGTAGTAGTCGTAGTGGTGGTGGTAGTAGCAGTAGTGGTAGTAGTAATAGTAGTAGTAGTGGAGGTGGATGGTTGGGGTTGGGGTGGAATTGGTTGTCGGCGTGTTGGTGGTTGTGGTGATGGTAATAATGTTGACACACATTTGCATCATTAAGGTTGTGTACATCACCACATTGATGCACATGTCTAATCAACCAATCGTGTGGCAAGAAATGTGATCTAAGTTACTCTGAACGCGGAATGATTGTTGGTGCCACACGAGGTGGTTGAAGTGACTCAGAAATTACTGATTTCCTGTGATTTTCACGCACAACAATTTCTAGAGTTTATAGAGAATGGTGTGAAAAACACAAAACATTTAGTAATCAGCAGTTCTGTGGCGAAAAAGCCTTGATAATGAGAGAGGTCAGAGGAGAATGGCCAGACTTGTTCAGGCTGACAGGAAGACAATAGTAACTTAAATTACCACGTGTTACAACAGTGGTATGCAGAATAGCATCTCAGAACGCACAACACGACGAACCTTGAAGTGGATTGGATGAACTGCAGAAGACCATACAGAGTTCCATTCCTTTCACTTGAAAACAGGAAACTTATGTTACAGTTGGCACAGACTTATCAAAGCTGGCGAGATGAAGATTGGATAAACGTTGCCTCGTCTGACGAACTATTTTTTCTGATGTGACTTAGAGATGGTTATAAATAATTTCGCGCATTTATGAATTATTAAGCATTCCAAAATCTTTCTCGTAGTTCACTGCATGTGACAGTATCTGATGAAATAACTTTGCACAATCCTGGTGTTCCAAGGTGTGAAAGTGAACCTCTAGCTATGGCAAGGCACCCATATTTATCTGGATTCTGGCTGAGTGGATATTGTACTGCATACTTTGATGCAGGGTGTGCAGGGTCGAATCCCACTGTGAACTGAGAGAAATATATATATATATATATATACATATATATATATACATATATATATATATATATATATATATATAAAAATAAATATATATATATATATATATATATATATATATATATATATATATATATATATATATATATATATATAATGTCGTGCCGATTATGTAAAATTGGTCAATTAGCAAGAACTCATTTAAAATTAAGTCCTTTCTAAAAATTTCTCTTATACGTTTAATGATACATTTTTTTCATTAATGTTAATGTAGAAATTTTGAATTTTGCACCAAAAGAATCTTACAAAACTTACCTAACCTTATTATAACAAGCTCAATTTATTTTAGCCTAACCCAACTAAATATATTTTCAATACGTTTACAATAATTTAGTACTAAACAAACACAATGAAATATATTTTTTCAGTTAGGTTCAGAATGATTTTTGCGAAATTATTGCATACACAAATTTTAGCTTGTCCTATATGGCAAGATGAGCGTTGCTACTTAAGCCAAGATCGCAAGTTTTACACATTCGGCACTACATATATATATATATATATATATATATATATATATATATATATATATATATATATATATACACTGATCTCTGGCTGAAGGAGACTCGAACCTTGCGAATTCCTTGCATTGTTAAAATCTCTAGTAAGGCTGATGCATGCAGGGGATGAGATGAAAAGCTGTAAGCCTTCTCCCTGAAAGCTGGCTGCCTTGGATCAAAGTCTAGCGCAAGCTGGACTCCAAGGTATTGGTCCAGTGTGGGGAGTTTGGTATAGCACTGCGTACCTTGTTCCAAGGTTCGTAGGTTCGAGTCTCCTTCAGCCAGAGATCAGTGTATGTGTATATTTCGCCTGCTCTTGCGAATTCCTTGCATATGTATATATATATATATATATATATATATACATATATATATATATATATATATATATCGGTTTGTATACGCCGACGTGCATATATCTCAGTATATATACTGTGTGTATAACTCGGTGATAACACAACGAGAGGTGTATATAATGTATCTCATCGCAAATACACCGAAAATAACAAATATTCACTCAGGAATTTAATATCCTAATTTTAGACATTAAAGTATTTTTTAATTAAAGTGTATGTGTATAATATGCAGCCTTAATTGACCCTCGTGCAGTCGATAGGTTCTGCATCTTGCCTCTGCTGTCTTTTTGAGGGTCACTGCCATCATGGCCCGGTCCCAGACCAGACCTCCAGTTCTTAACCTAATCCACCCGGCTGTTGCATACCACTGCCTGTAGACCAACCAATGTGCCACAGCCAGGCTGATCAGGAACTTATTAGACACATTACAGGAATTCTTCTCTTCCTACTGGCAGGTTATGTGCACACTTTCCTCTGATCCAGGGGACAGTGGCTGGACCCAAGTGCTGTATCTCAGTCTTCCTACCATCATCCCCATCGTAATTAACGCAGGAGATGTGATGGGAACGCCAGGGTCAGGAACTTTCTACTTTATAGGTAAGATCATTTTTTTGGGCTTAATCGATTTTGAGAGTGAATCAGAGTTTTATACTGAAATATTTCAGTACAAGGAAGAATAGCTATATATTACCCCACCTAGAAATATTATAAACACAAAATAATACTGTAATAATGATTTTGTAAGGTTACTAATATTATTGATATGACTCAAGAAATCGTAATGACACGATTGCAAACAAACCATACCCCCGGTCGGGATTGAACCCGCGGTCATAGAGTCTCAAAACTCCAGCCCGTCGCGTTAGCCACTAGACCAGCTAGCCACAATAAGATTCGTCCAACTAGGTATATTTCTACACCATAGGAAGGTTAGCACAGGCACCTCTGTGACCACAAATGCAAGTTTTTACAGAGTTCGTCACGGCCACGCTAGCTGGAGATTCGTCAATAAAAACTTTCATTTATGGTCACAGTGGTGCCTGTGCTAACCTTCCTATGGTGTAGAAATATACCTAGTTGGACGAATCTTATTGTGGCTAGCTGGTCTAGTGGCTAACGCGACGGTCTGGAGTTTTGAGACTATGACCGCGGGTTCAATCCCGGCCGGGGGTATGGATTATTGATATGTGAAATATTATATGCGAAATTAACAATAACATTGAAAAAACATTTTATATGACAAATTCAGTTAATATTTTTAATCAAATTTTTGCTTTTAATAAAATATATTTTTTATTACTGATATCGTTATCTTTATTATCTACTTAATCATGAAAGTTTACTGATATTGTCAATATTTTTTTTCATTTAATTACTTTAAGTATTTTCCACTATGCGTATATTCATAAACATTTTAGTTTCTCTTAACATGTAAATATTTCACAGTTACTACGCTGCAAAAATTTATGGTACTTTCTGCAATCTCTATAATTTGAAGTTACTACGAATTATATCTATAGATGTTAATTTTGACTACTTGCACTGAGTTGCATTTGTACGTCAGATCATTAATATTGTGTGTGTGTGTGTGTGTGTGTGTGTGTGTGTGTGTGTGTGTGTGTGTGTGTGCGTGTGGGCGTTTGTTTTTATTCGGCAGGTTTCAATGCCCTGACGAGTTTAAACTGGAATATAACAACACTACAAAACACTTCCCGGCCTCTTGTCTTTCTGGTAAGTGTCTAGTATTTGTCACAACACATCGTCAGTCAGTGCCTAGTGTCAGTAGACACTTAAAGTAAGCAAGTGCTTTGAATAAGTCAGTACCTTGTGTAAATCAATTCCTGGTGTCAGTGTGTAGTGTCAGCAAGTACCTAATGTATGTAAGAGTCCTGTGTTAGTATTTAGTGTTGGTGTATGCCTTAAGTAACCAGTGACCGACTGGTTGACCTCTCTGAGGTTATAATTAATTAAAGTTGGATACAGTTGTGGTCTTATTCCTTGTAAGTCTAATCACCATTATAGACATGAAACATGTCACCTTTAAGTAGGTAACATCTATCGTGCTACCTCCTTAGGGACTAATTGCTGCCTTCACTTTTGTAAGGATATATGCTACTTGCGTACATCGATGTATGCATTGCATACGATGTATGCAATACGGGACTCCTTATACATACCGTCGCGTGTTAGTAAGTCAAACTACTTTCATAGAGGGTGAGCTTAGATCTAAAAGCAACTCAGTTTACTAATATGGGAAAAGATCACACTATTATTTACTAAACAAATCATCAATCAGTTGGACATACATCTCAATTTAATATAAACACTAGGAAAACTACACATTTAAAGGAGAGGCCTGATGTATTTACATTGTGTCCTGATGCTTCACTACGGCCATTACGCGCATTGTATATGACGCAACTGGTCACAATGTACTTGAATATTTTTAAATCCGACAATGAAAGCAGATACGTGAATGAATTGTTTTATACAGCAATTCAGACCTTGTTTCTTGTGCTTAACCCAATGAGAAGTCGTCTCCAGCCTCCACCCTTCTGTTGGCGAATCATAATCACGCTAACCTCATTTAAGAGAGATGTGTCCCCTCAAACCATAAATAGTTTGTTTCTGATCTCACATCACTTGACCTGATCCCACATCACGAAAGACGATAGTCTGGAAAAACTCTGATTGCATATGTCTTGATAGGTACAACCTGTCATTACAAACTGTCTATCAAATACACAGAAACTACAGAAAATCACATCTTGTATGGTACATCCAGGCCGGGTAGTCAGGTGCTGAGAGTAGAAGCTGAGAAACACTGCAACAGACCTGAAGACCCAAGCTAGTGTTATTTCTTTAGCTTAATAAAATGGAGCGATAGGTGTAGACAAAATTAACATATTTTTATTTTATTTAATTGTGTTAGCGAGCTTACTGGAAAATTATGCACTACATCTGCGTTGATCTTAGTCATGTTTCATTATATAAAAATTGCAATGTGAAAAAATCATTGAATTAGGGGAGATATGACTGAAATATTCTAATAGAAGACTGGAATAAAAACCAGGGAATGTAAAAAACGTGCTGAAAATATTTAACCAAGACAGGACTCTCAGCAGTGGGTTCAAGATGGGAAAGTTTAGGTTTAGAAAGGAAATAGGAAAGCATTTGTTTGAGAACAGAGTTGAGGATGAGTGGCACAAACTCCCGAGTAACGTGTCAAAGCGAGAGTCTTGGGCAGCTTTAAAAATATGTTGGATTACTAAATAAGTGTGAATAATTATGTAATTATGTGGGAATAATTACTTCCTGCGCAGTAGGCTTCTTCAGTTGAATACTGAGGAGACAGCAGAAGAGGTGGAGATAGAATGATGTGATCATTTCATCACCCTCGAAGAACTAGTTTTAAAGTGTCCGGTCCCTCAGCCAGGAGAAGAGTTCAGCTCTATATGCCGGAAGAATGTAAAGCTAAAGAATTGAATGGCAACTTATATACGGGCAAAGGTGAGGCGTGGAAATTCTTGAAAATCTGATGAAATAACTTTGCTTCTACTAATGGGTCTCGCCTCTTAGGCGGGACCTATTAGTAGAAGCAAGAACATGGCTTCTGAATTCTTACGTTCTTTCTTCTACTAGTGGCCCCCGCCTCTTGTGTCGTCTTCAAGAATTCCTGAGCCTCACATTTGGCAGTATATAAATTTCTTTTCCCATGCTTCAGCTTCACACATACATATACACCTGAGTACCACTTCACAATACTGACTCACATAGTCTTACCTCTCACTTTCACCAGGATGTAAGCGCACGGTGTGCACATTCGTTTACTTCGTGAGGATACCTTTGTAAACACGAAGCATGATCTGTCTGTTCTACTGAAGGACACCCTTGGCGTCCGTTTCAGTAACTTGATCACGATCAAGGACTCCTTCGTCGCTGATCGCTTCGTGACGAAGACACAGACAAGCTAGTAACCGCCACCACCACCCAGACTCTCACAAGAAACCATTCTGATGTCTTCTGGCCAAGAAGTTAATCTTTATAGAGACTTGACCTTGAAATTACCAGCCTTTCTCCTGACGACCTCTGAAAATTTGTTAAGGAATAAAACTCCTGGGTTAGACGTTAGATTCCTACTGCCTCCATGACACTAAAACTCAGAATCACGGACATCTCCATGGCCACTACTGTTATCAGCAATGAACTACACATCTCCCAATACTATATCAAGACATGCAACATCGAGCCTGAACGCTACTATCAGAACACTTTATGCAGAACCTACTTCTCCTTACCCCACCTCACCAAGGTTTGCCTCTTCAATAATAAGACGTTGAGTTCCACCTGCATTGCTGACGGCCAAACACGTTCTGACTGTTCCAAGACTGATCAGTTTAGGTGCATAAACTGTATGGACACTGATGTACTAATTCCTGAAGCAACTAAGCCCGCTACCATCTCTGCCGTCTCTTCACCCACTATTGGCTCTTCAGTCAGAGGACTACAGACCACCACGTCTGTCTCCCCTGCATCAGCTATTGACACTTCAATCCCAGAAACACAAGCAGCTATTTTTCTCACCAAAATTTCTGACGCTTTCGCCAGTTGTTACATACTAGTAAAAAGGAAATAAAGCTGTCATCGCTAGCCTAGAAACATAAAACCTGACGACCACGTCCCCGAACTTGATTGGAAAACCTGTGCTTCTAAACCACATCCTCATATAGTAGCATCATGTCCTTCAAGGAACTATAGACAAAAATTATGCAACCGTACAGTAAAATTCGCCTGCGGCTCTCCCCACATCTCAACTAAGTACTTGATTTCGTTAAAAGGCACATCAACGAGAACGACATTCCCTCAGACTTGTACCACTTACCCAAAGGAGCCTTCAGAAGACTCAAGAACGGATCGTCAGTCATTAATCCACTATAAATTTCCAGATTAATACTTCACTGCCTGTTGTAACACCCTCCCGAACTCCAGCGCCTGCCTATCGTTGCCATCACTGGCTACCTATTCCACTGCTGCCCTCGTTCGGTACTGTTTCTACTCCTGAAGACACTCCTCTCCTGTGCTATTTGTTGTCTGTTCCCACTTACTCTTTCTCTCCTTAAATAAATAACAGAAAAGGCACAATACCGTGACTGGAACGATACACAAATAACCCGCACATAAAAGAGAGAAGCTTACGACGACGTTTCGGTCCGACTTGGACCATTGACAAAGTCACACTGACTTTGTCAATGGTCCAAGTCGGACCGAAACGTCGTCGTAAGCTTCTCTCTTTTATGTGCGGGTTATTCGTGTATCTTTCTCTCCTTGTCTAAGAGTCTGTCTTTAGCTTTACATTGTTGCAGACTATGGCACTGAGCTCTTCTCTAAGCTGAGGTACAGTACTACGAGGGTGATGGACTGATCGCATCATTACATCTCCACTGCTTCTGCTGTCTCATCTGCGTTTAACTGATGATGCCTAGTGTGCACGGAAAACGTTTCAATAATGTTACACGTGTCTTATCCACATGAGTGGGTGTAGGGTAGGTGTGAGTTGGACCTCCTTTCTCATGTTCTAATATTCTTATACAGTGAGTTAAAAGTGGGTGTTACTGTCTCAGACACGAGTTTTATGTTGTCGACCCTAGAGGCATATTTGTTTTTGTACTCGCATTAGAAGACTTCTTTTCATGACTTCGTTTGATTTTCGTAGGATGGAGGAAACTGTGTTGGCGATGGTCTCGTTGGCCATAATGTATATACCGTTCATGTTTCGAGTAGAAGCCATGTTGTGTATTATAATGAAGTATTATATGGAGAAGATACTGAAGACCGAGAAAAGTATTTTCCATGTTGTCTTGAGTATCACTGACGGAACATACAGACAAGAATGAGATAAGACCCTGTGGTTTATGTTATAGCAATTTCGTATCCAGTGTGAATAATTTTAACCAATGTTTCTGACATTATGAATTAACCTGATTTCTGTGTGATAGTGTTGTGGTAATCAGAGCAGATTCCAAGCACAGCCTACTGCGCCTGTCTACTTCTTTCTTGATGACTTATTTGATATCTGGGAAATGTATCAGTTGGTTTTCTGTGACGCAGAATAAGCATTATTCACGTAATCCATCTGGCATAAGCTCAGAAATGCCTGCCAACTCATTCATTCTGAACCACTTCATTTTCTCACAATTCATATTCCTCTTACTAGCGCATTATGGCACTGGAAGAGTACGTTACATATTCAACGAATGTCACACACCCATTTCGGCATACCCTCTCGACCAGTGAACTATCACTTAAGATTATGACAGGCTGGGGTTTCACTGTTATGCTAACTGCTGGTTCAGCAGCCAATCGCGTGAATTCTGCTAAGTGATGTCTGGAACGCATGGAACAGAACTGGCAGGTTTCCACCACCTCTGGTCGAATACACTGTGCTCAGAGTGTCTCTTGCTTGTGCTCTACCATTTGTCACTTACTCTCTGTACATAGTGCAGATATTTATAAATATTTGTGGTGAAGAAACACACGATTAAGAAATTTATTTCTACTGGTTTGCTTTTACCCTGCGCTGCCTAGCTGATATTTTCTGGATTTAATTACTATAAGGTGCAACAGACCCATCAGACTACCGCCTGTATTCGTAATACACAATACTAAAGTGACCCCCCTAATTAAAAAAAATACAAAAAACACCACACAATAATACTAATAAAAATTTTAGAAAAATACGCAATGGTTATGATAGCCAAGTTAATTAACTCATCTTAAAACTATATTACTAGATTTTTGGTAGTCCAATTTCTTAGATAAATACGGTTTGTTTAATGATAAACATATAGCAATGGCACCATTTCCATTTGTAAGGATGTTACCTCAGTGGCAGAGTCTTGAAGTCTTGAGTTTGTCCACACTTGCTGGCCTCTCCTCTGTAAATCTAGCCAGGATTATATACATGAAACACACAACGTTGTCACCTACCGTGTCAACCAAGAATCTAATTGTTACCATCATCCATATGAAGCTTTGTTCTACTGAAACACATGTATCTACCGTATTTTCCGGCATATAAGGCGCGCCTTTTTCCCACAAAAGACTTAGAAATATCATGCGCCATATATGCTCAAGGTCAGGGTCAAGGGTAGGCTTTGAGTTACTCTTTAACGTAAATATGAATGATTACTGATTTACCATTATGATCCTTCTGTCGTGCGCCTTATATGCCGGAAAACATGGTACATATTTCGGCAATACGTGGTACCTTAAATAAGAAGCAACTTCCACATCACTCAGTTCAATATTATGACTAAGGTAAAGACAGATATCTAGTGTCATCATTTACCAAACATATCACCAATCACAGAAACATACATTTAATAATACTGAACCCGACACTAAGGTGGGTCCTTAGAAAAAGCAAGAAATAGCACCTTATAAAGGCATTTGATAGACTGGCCTGGGGCTACTCACACTGAGTCTTGATGTTTCAGAAAAAACACGAAAGAGCACCTTGTTCTATAATACAGCAAGCATTTGATACACTGGCTACTTACACTGAGTCTTGACGTTTCACTATATTATATTATAAATAGTATACGGTAACATCGAGCTGATAATACGCATAACACTAGTAAGCTTTACTTTATTGATGAATAACGATTCCTAATGATGTACATGCGTCTTATCACGGTTCACCATCGCTATGGCTACCAAGGTACAATGAACCAACAAATTAGGTAATATATATATATATATATATATATATATATATATATATATATATATATATATATATATATATATATATGCAAAACAACCACTGTGAAAGAATAGAGAAATTCCAAGCACTTTCGTGACTGCTCACATTATCAAGGAACTTGAGTAGTCACGAAAGCGCTTGGAATTTCTCTATTCTTTCACAGTGGTTGTTTTGCATATTCTGAAATCACCTGTTTACTGTGATCTTATTGTATATATGCATTTATATATATATATATATATATATATATATATATATATATATATATATATATATATATATATATATTCATGACAGTGAAAAAAAAGAAGCGAAAATTCATGCGCTTTTGTTTTCACTCACAATCTAAAGACAATCATAACTAACTCGTTTTAGAGAGATTTGTTTACATGAAGTTTCTGTCCAGCTGAACAATCCTAGAATGTTGCTGTTCTTGAGAAACTGATTAAAAACATCACAGGTGTTTTAATTTGCTACCCATTCACTTCATTGAAATTGCATATTAAGATAACACTTGTTTTATCGTGATTTTGATATTTTTTCATGTGTACGTGAAAGAAACTGAAGTGAAAAAATTAACCGAAAAGCAGCACATCAGAGCTTTCGTGATGGCACATGGTTGACACACGAAAGCGTTAATGTGTGTGTGTGTTCTTTTTATGATAACACATCTTCCTCTGAAGATGTTCATGTAGATAC
This sequence comes from Cherax quadricarinatus, assembly GCF_038502225.1. Lineage (NCBI taxonomy): Eukaryota > Metazoa > Arthropoda > Malacostraca > Decapoda > Parastacidae > Cherax > Cherax quadricarinatus. The sequence goes on along the minus strand of NC_091330.1, from coordinate 24,446,258 downwards.
ACGAAAGCGTTTATGTATGAGTTTGTTCTGAGAAGAAAAACGGTGGCTAACGTGACGGTCTGGAGTTTTGAGACTCTCTGATCGCGGGTTCTATCCCCGCCCGTGGTATGGATTGTTTGCAGAAAAAGATTTCATTGCGACAACAATACATGCAGCAGCTCTCCTGTACTCACCTACCACCACTTAACCTTCTACGAGTGCACATGTTAACTGTTACCTCAGACCTGATCAGTTCCTACACAGGAAAGAATATTGTCCCAATAAACACTTGCTCTGTAATTTTTGTCTTTATCTTCATACATAGTTTATTCTATTTATGTTTGGGGATTCTTTTTTTTTTTCACTGTGGTATTTATTCAAGTACATAATAATATTTTTGATACTGATTTCTTCCTTCTTGTAAACATATACTAATTTCTCCTCACCTGCCTGAGTCAGGTGGAACTCGTTAAAGCAGATGGAACTACTTTGTACGCCACGTACAACGCGGTTGTCATCGCCAGGGATAACTACTACACCCTCCAGAATGTGGGCGATTATCACGGCAACGCAGGTGACTCTCATTTTCCGTTTAAATTTATCATTATTTGCTTTATTTGCTAATGCACTTATGTTGCATAGAGACGTTTTTCTGTTAAGTGAAATTCGTATGAAAAACGTATTTAACAAAATATGAAGTAAATATAAATTTATATTTAAATGAATTCCTCCATTAAAAGAAACAGTAACTCTTCCAGGAGATAAGACACACAATGCGGATTATGGTTCGATTGTTGGCGCACTGATTTCACTTACTGAGGTCCGGGGTTCGATCCCAGTATGGCTGGAAAACATTAGGACGTGTTTCCATAAGACACCTGCTGTCCATGTTCACTCATCAATATAAAATGGGTACCTGGGTGTTAGTGGGATGGAGAGAGGCACTGAGGTGAAAGGAGGAGGTCATTAATTACAGACTATCGGCGTTTTCTTGGTATTTACTATTATAATCACTTGATGAGCTTCCCTGAAGTAAGAGTAGATAATGAACAAGCAGACCGAGGCAACAGACTGTACACAAATAACCTGCACATAGGAGAGAGAAAAGCTTATGACGACGTTTCTGTCCGTCTTGGACCGCAACGTCGTCATAAGCTTTTATCTCTCCTATGTTCGGGTTATTTATGTATTGTTCCAGTCGCTGTATTGTGCCTTTTTCTCCTTCACCAGAATGTGTCTGGAATCAAGTGTAAACACTACCGTCAATACTATTTTACAAAACTCTGGGGTCCTTCTTGACCTTCAGAGTTGTAGCGAAAATTATTCTACCTAAAACCGAAAGCAGTGTAATGTGATCTTTTATTGATTACTTCATCGTTATCCTACATGTACAACATAGTCGCCAGTCACGAGTAAGTCCGTCTTAAATCCAGCCTACCCAACATTCTCCATCTGACTCTCTGCCATATATATATTCTCATGTACTCTTTGCCCGGGTATATCTGTTTGTGATTTGATAAAGTCCATTGTGTGGGCGAAACGTAGTCATTAAATAACTGCATTATACTGCATTTGTGTTTATTTTCCCATCAATTCGGTAATTTATGCCATTTATTTCCACCTAAAACCGAATTATCTCATTCACTCGCAGGTGACTTCCCTTCCCCGCAGACTGTGCCGAGCTCTCCGTGTACCTCACAGACCTCTCCTCACCTAACAGTTACCATTGTTTTGCTTGTCTCTGAATGACTTGATAAAATCTCTGGCCAGCGAAACGACTTATAACAAAATGCCATAATTAAAATGCTAGGAAACCTCAAAAAAATTATATATATATATATATATATATATATATATATATATATATATATATATATATATATATATATATATATATATATATATAATGTCGTGCCGAATATGTAAAACTGATCAATTAGCAAGAACTCATTTAAAATTAATTTCTTTCTGAAATTTTCTCTTATACGTTTAAAGATATATTTTTTTCATTAATGTTTATGTAAAAATTTATAATTTTGCACCAAAAGAATCTTAGAAAACTTACCTAACCTTATTATAACAAGAGCAATTTATTTTAGCCTAACCTAACTAAATATATTTTAGATTTGTTTACAATAATTTATTATTAAACAAACACAGTGGAATATATTTTTTTCGTTAGGTTCAGAATGATTTTGGCGAAATTATTACATACACAAATTTTCGCTTGTCTTATATGGCAAGATGAGCGTTGCTTTTTAAGCCAAGATCGCAAGTTCTGCCTATTCGGCACGACATATATATATATATATATATATATATATATATATATATATATATATATATATATATATATATATATATATATATATATATATATATATATATATATATATATATATATATATATGAGAATAATGCGATACATGAAGGTTTATCATTTTTTTTGGGGGGGGGGGATTTTGTTCAGTTTTTCCCTCAAACGCAAATTAGAGAAGTTTGATCCACAATTATAATAATTTGAGTTTTGATAATACATATTGTGTATATATTACTTTTTCTTGTATATACGGGATACTTTGATACTGGTGAAGGTCTCTTGATCCAAGGAATTAAATCACTCTTCCACTCTGATAAAACTTGATTGCCACACGCAAATATTATTTTCCAGGCGCTGTATGACCATAACTGGTTAAGTACTTTCTCTGAATATAATAATATCAATAATAAATAATCGTTGATTGTGTGTATTTCAGGGGACATGCTTCGACATAGCAAACTGCATGGCATTGTGGGCAGTAGTTCTTTGCTGTGGTCCTGCGACAGTCCCCAAACCTGTGTGAGTCTCCTTCCTGTTCTCCCTCACTTGGAATCGAACCTGAATGCCTCTCATTTTCTCAGGCGCTGTATGATCCCTATAACTCTCTCGCAATACAGTAATAATAATAACTAATAATAACATTTCGGTTGCTGCTCTTTCCGAGGAAGGTATCACCTTCTTGTGTTCAGTGATCCTCCTTGATAGCGCTCGGCCTGTCTGTCCTATGTATACTTGGTTGTAATCTCTGCATGGTATCTGGAAGACTCTTGGTGTGTCTTGTGTAACTTGATGCTTGTGTTTTTTGAAAGAGAGATTCCCAAATATGTTACGATAAAAGTGGTTATGTAGGTCACTTTGCTGAGTCTATTGACTGTTCCTTAGTGGTAGGGTACCATGAGTTGGGATATCATGGATGAAATTGAGTTTTTGTGAGCTGAGGTTTTGTAATAGTTGATATTTGCTTTCTTTTCAGATCATTTCATTTTTATGACTTTGTCTCAATGTGGGTTATTATTGAATATTGACAAGTGCTCATTACACATTACACTTTCATTAGTTATTCACACACACACACACACACACACACACACACACACACACACACACACACACACACACACACACACACACACATCTATCCCAGCTGTTTTACCCTCTTTCATTATGCACATTGATTCACATACTTCCCTCCCCCCCCCATCACACTCATTCATATCACATACACTTTGACAAAGGTAAGGAGATTTTTGTTGCATTTATGGATCCAGAAAAGACATGACAAGGTGAATAGGAGAGCAATGTTGCACATGATGTACATGTATGGAATAGGTGGTAGGTTATTAATAGCATTAAAGAGTTTTTATGTAGATAGCAAGGCTCAAATTGGGAGTTGTCACGATTGAGTTTTGCCGATGACCAGGTTTTGTGGGGATTCTAAAGAGAGGTTGCAAGTATGTATCTGCTGAAGAGAATCCCAGAATGGGATGAACATATACAGATCAATTAATCTACTGAGATTTTCTATCTATGTGGGTTATTATTGAACACTGACAAGTGTTCATTATACCTTAGTTATATTTAGTTTAATATACTTAATATCTGCAGTTGCTGTGTATGCTGACTTATGAGGGTCAAACTTTTTATCAAAATACTTCTTTATTGTTGATTATTTAACATGTAAGGCATAACCATTATTACATATCAAAGCTAATGTAATTGAAAGAAAATAAAAATCCTCGATGAATTAGAGTTTTAATGATGTTAAATTTAAACAGATTTGGATCAAAACATAAATAGTTTAAACCTAAATCAGTGAATGTTAGTCTTCAGTTCTCAGAAGTCTCAGAATTAGTAACTGTGTTGTGTTTACGATATCTATAAACGGAAGAACATTATTTTTTAGTCCTCTACAGTGAATTTAATGAGAATTAGTAACTGTGTTGTGATTACGATATCTATAAACGGAAGAACATTATTTTTTAGTCCTCTACAGTGAATTTAATGAGAATTAGTAACTGTGTTGTGATTACGATATCTATAAACGGAAGAACATTATTTTTTAGTCCTCTACAGTGAATTTAATGAGAATTAGTAACTGTGTTGTGACTACGATATCTATCAACGGAAGAACATTATTTTTTAGTCCTCTACAGTGAATTTAATGTTTTTGTCTTCAGAATTTAAATAATCTTTAAACTTATAATGATTTTCTTTTCTTTTTTAAATAACAAGTGTCACTAATAAAATGTCTTTAAAATACAGGTTTAAATTCAGATGGATAATTATTCAGTCAAGTAGTTTCAGGTAAATAGCAAGTGGGGAACCCATTGGCAAGGGTAGGTCCAAGTGGGGAGCCCATTGACAAGGGTAGGTCCAAGTGGGGAGCCCATTGGCAAGGGTAGGTCCAAGTGGGGAACCCATTGGCAAGGGTAGGTCCAAGTGGGGAACCCATTGGCAAGGGTAGGTCCAAGTGGGGAACCCATTGGCAAGGGTAGGTCCAAGTGGGGAACCCATTGGCAAGGGTAGGTCCAAGTGGGGAACCCATTGGCAAGGGTAGGTCCAAGTGGGGAACCCATTGACAAGGGTAGGTCCAAGTGGGGAACCCATTGGCAAGGGTAGGTCCAAGTGGGGAACCCATCGACAAGGGTAAGTCCAAGTGGGGAACCCATTGACAAGGGTAGGTCCAAGTGGGGAACCCATTGGCAAGGGTAGGTCCAAGTGGGGAACCCATTGGCAAGGGTAGATCCAAGTGGGGAACCCATTGGCAAGGGTAGATCCAAGTGGGGAACCCATTGACAAGGGTAGGTCCAAGTGGGGAACCCATTGGCAAGGGTAGGTCCAAGTGGGGAACCCATTGACAAGGGTAAGTCCAAGTGGGGAACCCATTGACAAGGGTAGGTCCAAGTGGGGAACCCATTGACAAGGGTAAGTCCAAGTGGGGAACCCATTGACAAGGGTAGGTCCAAGTGGGGAACCCATTGGCAAGGGTAGATCCAAGTGGGGAACCCATTGGCAAGGGTAGGTCCAAGTGGGGAACCCATTGGCAAGGGTAGGTCCAAGTGGGGAACCCATTGACAAGGGTAAGTCCAAGTGGGGAACCCATTGACAAGGGTAAGTCCAAGTGGGGAACCCATTGGCAAGGGTAGGTCCAAGTGGGGAACCCATTGGCAAGGGTAGGTCCAAGTGGGGAACCCATTGGCAAGGGTAGATCCAAGTGGGGAACCCATTGGCAAGGTTAGATCCAAGTGGGGAACCCATTGACAAGGGTAGGTCCAAGTGGGGAACCCATTGGCAAGGGTAGGTCCAAGTGGGGAACCCATTGACAAGGGTAAGTTCAAGTGGGGAACCCATTGACAAGGGTAGGTCCAAGTGGGGAACCCATTGACAAGGGTAAGTCCAAGTGGGGAACCCATTGACAAGGGTAGGTCCAAGTGGGGAACCCATTGGCAAGGGTAGATCCAAGTGGGGAACCCATTGACAAGGGTAGGTCCAAGTGGGGAACCCATTGGCAAGGGTAGGTCCAAGTGGGGAACCCATTGACAAGGGTAAGTCCAAGTGGGGAACCCATTGACAAGGGTAAGTCCAAGTGGGGAACCCATTGACAAGGGTAGGTCCAAGTGGGGAACCCATTGACAAGGGTAAGTCCAAGTGGGGAACCCATTGACAAGGGTAAGTCCAAGTGGGGAACCCATTGACAAGGGTAGGTCCAAGTGAGGAACCCATTGGCAAGGGTAGGTCCAAGTGGGGAACCCATTGGCAAGGGTAGGCCCAAGTGGGGAACCCATTGGCAAGGGTAGGTCCAAGTGGGGAACCCATTGGCAAGGGTAGGTCCAAGTGGGGAACCCATTGGCAAGGGTAGGTCCAAGTGGGGAACCCATTGGCAAGGGTAGGTCCAAGTGGGGAACCCATTGGCAAGGGTAGGTCCAAGTGGGGAACCCATTGGCAAGGGTAGGTCCAAGTGGGGAACCCATTGACAAGGGTAGGTCCAAATGGGGAACCCATTGACAAGGGTAGGTCTAAGTGGGGAACCCAGTGGCAAGGGTAGGTCCAAGTGGGGAACCCATTGGCAAGGGTAGGTCCAAGTGGGGAACCCATTGGCAAGGGTAGGTCCAAGTGGGGAACCCATTGGCAAGGGTAGGTCCATGTGGGGAACCCATTGACAAGGGTAGGTCCAAGTGGGGAACCCATTGGCAAGGGTAGGTCCAAGTGGGGAACCCATTGGCAAGGGTAGGTCCATGTGGGGAACCCATTGACAAGGGTAGATCCAGGTGGGGAACACATTGGCAAGGGTAGGTCCATGTGGGAACCCACTGACAAAGGTAGGTTCATATGGGGAACCCATTGACAAGGGTAGGTCCAGGTGGGGAAGCCATTAACAAGGGTAGGTCCATATGGGGAACCCATTGGCAAGGGTAGGTCCATGTGGGGAAGCCATTAACAAAGGTAGGTCCAGGTGGGGAACCCAGTGCAGCACCAAACTTATTTTCAACTTCTCCAAAAGAATTCACACACTAAGAGTGAAAACAGATGCGTCCTATGACATTGATTTGGGATTGTCAGTGACGTAACTTAAATTTGTTGAGGTTCGAGAGCCTGTGTCATACGTTTAAGAATTTTGAAATTAATGACAATTAAAATTTGGGGTGGGCTTCTCTTGTTAAAAATGCTACCTAAATATCTGTAACCTATGTTTGTGTTTAATAAATTTCAAGTTCCTAATAGCTGCATCTCTTATGATATTATTGTTATAAAAGATCCAAGGGTAAAGGGGTAGTAATGATTGAAAAATGTGAGTATATACGTAAAATGGAAAAGTTATTATTAGATTACACTAAGTTTAGATCAATTTCCTTTGATCTCTTTAAATATAACTTGAAATTAAAGAAAATTTGAAATAAGAAGCTCTTATCCGAAACTTTTTGTCTCTGGATTTGTTTATTGATATTATTCGGTTTACTTAAAGTACACAAATTACCTGTCAGATTGAGACGTATATTATCCTGTATTAACTTGCAATACCTTACATTTGGTTTCACCTGTTGCAACCTTTAACAGATAACTCAATACATTAAGTACTAGAACTTTGGATCTCCTGTTTTAATATAGCCTCTTTATTTACCATTACAACTTAATTATTTTCTAATTCTGAATTAGTAGAGGGACTTTATGAAAAATTGTCTGTTCACGGTTTTCTCTCTTCATGCTCAGTGATAAACTTATGAGAAAAATGATATTGTTGCAATGGGTTCTTCTCTTGGACCTTCCCTTGCAGATGCATTGTTTTGTTTTCAGAAACTACTTGGCTTAATAATTGCCATATTGAATTTACATCTGCATTTTAATGCCGTCATGACTTTACCCTCGCCGCTGACCATAGTCTCACCCACTTACTTCCGTGACCTTATTTTCATTACCTCACCCACTTACCTTAACTTCATCAATGACTATCTTCATTACTGACTTAACCTCACCCACTTAGCTTCATCAGTGACCTTGCCTTTACCACTGACCTTACCCTCACCCACTGACCTTACCCTCACCCACTGACCTTACCCTCACCCACTGACCTTACCTTCACTCACTGACCTTACCCTCACCCACTGACCTTACCCTCACGCACTGACCTTACCCTCACCCACTGACCTTACCCTCACCCACTGACCTTACCCTCACCCACTGACCTTACCCTCACCCACTGACCTTACCCTCACCCACTGACCTTACCCTCACCTACTGACTTTACTCTCTCACTGACCTTACCCTCACCCACTGACCTTACCTTCACTCACTGACCTTACACCTCACGCACTGACCTTACCCTCACCCACTGACCTTACCCTCACCCACTGACCTTACCCTCACTCACTGACCTTACACCTCACCCACTGACCTTACCCTCACCCACTGAGCTTACCCTCACCCACTGACCTTACCCTCACCCACTGACCTTACCCTCACTCACTGACCTTACCCTCACCCACTGAAATTAACCTCACAAACTGACTTTACTCTCGCTATTAAGTTACCCTCTCACCATTGATCTTATCCTAATCTCTGACCTTACCTAAACGTTGCAGGTAACGTTGTGGTTCAGTGGCATAACCTGGGGTTCTCTCTCCTTCGTCCAAGTTACAATCTCCGTCCGTCCCAGCACTTACGATGCCAGTAAGACTCAAATTTAACTTCTTTTATTAGTCCATAATTTTGTTTTGTTTAGTCCATGTTAAGTGGTAAACTTACGTGGGTTATTCAGCTGCATGGCTCGATCTTCCGTCTGCTGAGCGCGAGACAGACGCACTTCCTATTTGTATTCACTTTTGCCTGTTAAGCCATAAAATCGATGGCAAGGAGGAGGAGGGGAGGATTAGAAGAGGTTAGAACAGTGGAAAATATTGTTGATAGACATATAGAGAGAGGCAAGAAAGATTTAGGAGACTAACCACTGTGAATGGAATTTTTGAAGTGCGTGGGAGTTCGGGTGACACATTTCTGGAGGAGTAAAATAAACTTTCACTTCTTTTAGAAAGGCCCGATTTTTTTATATGAAGTATATGGAGCTCAAAATAGTACAGAATTTACAGTATGAGAAACTAGCATATACTTAGCTTCTTTTTTTTTTTTTTTTTTTTTTCAAATTAAATTAGACCATCTCAAATTCAAATAGCAATGAATTATCAAAGAACTTGCTTTGAAAAAAAATATCTCTGAAAATCCTCAGTTTTTGCACTAAAAATGTTAATTTTCGTAGTAAAGGAAAGGGGCTCCACCCCCCGCCCCCTGCATTAAATGTTTGTAAAAGGTATTTTTTCATCTCAGATTGTGTTCTAAATTCGCTAAAAAAAAACACAGATTGAATGTACATTTTTTACGGCGGTTAGAACCATTATAGAATATTATTTCGTCACAGCCGAGCCAGAGAGATAATGGTAGAAGAGGTAGTGAGGTGAAGAGGTGAAGTAAGAACGGAACACATGTGAGGTGAAGAGGTGAAGTAAGAACAGAGCACATGTGAGGTGAAGAGGTGAAGTAAGAACGGAACACATGTGAGGTGAAGAGGTGAAGTAAGAACGGAACACATGTGAGGTGAAGAGGTGAAGTAAGAACGGAACACATGTGAGGTGAAGAGGTGAAGTAAGAACAGAGCACATGTGAGGTGAAGAGGTGAAGTAAGAACAGAGCACATGTGAGGTGAAGAGGTGAAGTAAGAACAGAGCACATGTGAGGTGAAGAGGTAAAGTAAGAACGGAAGGTAGGTCAAGTGAAAAGGTGAAGAGAAAATAAAAGACAGGTCAGGTAAAGAGGTTTGAAAGGTTTGTATCCACATATACCACAGGAGTATGAATATCCTTCATTTTTCTGAGATTTTCAACCTGGCTGCAACAGAATTCTTCTTCTGGAATGCAATCTGTGTGGCAGTAGTTGGAACAAGTAGGCTTCTTACATCTAAGAAGTATTTTGTCAGGCTCTGATCCACCAGGAGGCCTGGTCACAGACCGGGCCGCGGGGGCGTTGACCCCCGGAACTCTCTCCAGGTAAACTCCAGGTACCTACAAACACTGCAGTAACTAGTGGGACAATAGCCAGATAGCGTCGAAATTCTTGCTATTTTGCGATGTGAAGTCATCACAGAGAAGGCGTTGTAGGTTTACAATAATGTTCACAGGAGAGAGGGGGTGGGTGGTGGTATCTCTCTCTCTCTCTCTCTCTCTCTCTCTCTCTCTCTCTCTCTCTCTCTCTCTCTCTCTCTCTCTCTCTCTCTCTCTCTCTCTCTCTCTCTCTCTCTCTCTCTCTCTCTCTCTCCATTTCTTTGTCATACGAGGAATCTGTCACCACCTTAATTAAGAATCTTTCACTAAGTAACAGTCAATATACAGTAAGTCACCATGTAACACTGTATACAGTAAGTCACCATGTAACACTATATACAGTAAGTCACCATGTAACACTATATACAGTAAGTTACCAAGTAACACTATATACAGTAAGTTACCAAGTAACACTATATACAGTAAGTCACCATGTAACACTGTATACAGTAAGTCACCATGTAACACTATATACAGTAAGTCACCATGTAACACTATATACAGTAAGTTACCAAGTAACACTATATACAGTAAGTTACCATGTAACACTATATACAGTAAGTCACAAGTAACACTATATACAGTAAGTCACCATGTAACACTATATACAGTAACTTACCAAGTAACACTATATACAGTAAGTTACCATGTAACACTATATACCGTAAGTCACCATGTAACACTATATACAGTAAGTCACCATGTAACACTATATACAGTAAGTCACCAAGTAACACTATATACAGTAAGTCACCATGTAACACTATATACATTAAGTCACCAATTAACACTATATACAGTAAGTCACCAAGTAACACTATATACAGTAAGTTACCATGTAACACTATATACTGTAAGTCACCATGTAACACTATATACAGTAAGTCACCATGTAACACTATATACAGTAAGTCACCAAGTAACACTATGTACAGTAAGTCACCATGTAACACTATACACAGTAAGTCAACAAGTAACACTAGATACAGTAAGTCACCATGTAACACTATATACAGTAAGTCACAATGTAACACTATATACAGTAAGTTACCATGTAACACTATATACAGTAAGTCACCAAGTAACACTATACACAGTAAGTCACCATGTAACACTATATACAGTAAGTCACCAAGTAACACTATGTACAGTAAGTCACCATGTAACATTATACACAGTAAGTCACCAAGTAACACTATACACAGTAAGTCACAATGTAACATTATATACAGTAAGTCACCAAGTAACACTATATACAGTAAGTCACCAAGTAACACTATATACAGTAGTCACCAAGTAACACTATATACAGTAAGTCACCAAGTAACACTAGATACAGTAAGTCACCAAGTAACACTATACACAGTAAGTCAACAAGTAACACTAGATACAGTAAGTCACCATGTAACACTATATACAGTAAGTCACCAAGTAACACTATATACAGTAAGTCACCATGTAACACTATATATAGTAAGTCACCAAGTAACACTATATACAGTAAGTCACCATGTAACACTATATACAGTAAGTCACCAAGTAACACTATATACAGTAAGTCACCAAGTAACACTATATACAGTAGTCACCAAGTAACACTATATACAGTGAGTCACCAAGTAACACTAAATACAGTAAGTCACCATGTAACACTATATACAGTAAGTCACCATGTAACACTATATACAGTGAGTCACCATGTAACACTATATACAGTAAGTCACCATGTAACACTATACAGTAAGTCACCATGTAACACTATATACAGTAAGTCACCAAGTAACACTATATGCAGTAAGTCACCAAGTAACACTATATACAGTAAGTCACCAAGTAACACTATGTACAGTAAGTCACCATGTAACATTATACACAGTAAGTCACCAAGTAACACTATACACAGCAAGTCACCATATAACATTATACACAGTAAGTCAACAAGTAACACTATACACAGTAAGTCACCATGTAACATTATACACAGTAAGTCACCAAGTAACACTATACACAGTAAGTCACCATATAACATTATACACAGTAAGTCACCAAGTAACACTATACACAGTAAGTCACCATGTAACATTATACACAGTAAGTCACCAAGTAACACTATGTACAGTAAGTCACCATGTAACATTACACACAGTAAGTCACCAAGTAACACTATGTACAGTAAGTCACCATGTAACATTACACACAGTAAGTCACCAAGTAACACTCCATGTACAATAAGTCTTGCCTTTGCTCTCTCCCCAGTATATGCGTGTCCGGCCGTGATGAGTTTTGATCCCACTTGGCCGTCGACCACAGTGATACAGATGACTGCCAGTCGCTCCGTCGGGGCTATTGTTAGTTATACCTGTACCGACGGCTTGATAGAGGGTAATGCCACAGTGGGGTATAGCACCACAGGAAGCGCCAAATGCCTACCCAAAACCTTAACCTGGAGTATGATACCAGTCCTACCCTGCAATTGTAAGTGACTTCTGATCTCTTCTGTAAATAGAACAAATCTGAAGGCTAAGTTGTAAATCTCTGAAAGAATTTGTTATATAGAAGCTCAAAATTTAATACTGTTTTGTTGTTATACGCTTCTTGCGTAAGTAAAACGTGATTTCTTCAAAGATATAATTTGATGTTGAAAACTTTTAGAACTGGTTACTTGAAGAGAATAAATCTTATGCCTCTGTTCCATAAATTCTCTCTCCTCACCCCCTTCCCAGGAGTATGGGGCTAAAACCCTGCGGGACATAACCCACCAAGGATAAATAGCCCACTGGACAAAACAAAAAGGACAAAACTCCCATGAAGAAACCTAATATTTAATTTAACCTAATTTAAACCTAACGAACCTGCTCTAACCCAACTTAACCCCAACTGACCTAACCTAACCATTCTTTATTTATGTAGCCTAACCTAGTCTAAACTAGCTTATCTAAATCAAACCTAACTTAAACGAGCTTAGGGTGCTCTGTCCTACTTTGTACTTCTACAGTAGGTCTTTATTCCGGGTTGGGGTTGGTTTTGCCTGCTAGTGTATAATCCTAAGGGAGTTTGGTCTTAGGGCTTTGGTCTGAATCCCTCCCCCCCCCCATTCTAAATCTACCAATCCCAATTTAAAGAACGATATGTCCTTTCCACTTCAGATCAGCTTATGCTGGCCCAGAAGGTGGAGTAGATATGTGCTCATATTTTCTCAAAGTTAACATTCCTGCAAATATTATTTTGTAAGCCAGGGTAATCACCAGTATAGCCATCTTGGCAAAATTGGATAAATATTCATTACACATATACCAAACTACTAAAATTTACCTGAAGGAAGTACATACTCTGATACAAAGATTTAATTATTATAAAGTTATTATCGACAATCTGTAAACAACTTAGAGGTGCTTATACAAACTAATCTCAGTGGTGTTCTTACATACTAAACTTAGTGGTGCTCATACAAACTAATCTCAGTGGTGCTCATGCAAACTAATCTCAGGGATGCTCATACATACTAATATCAGTGGTGCTCATACATACTAATCTCAGTGGTGCTCATACATACTAATCTCAGTGGTGCTTATACATACTAATCTCAGTGGTGCTCATACATACTAATCTCAGTGGTGCTCATACATACTAATGTCAGTGGTGCTCATACATACTAATCTCAGTGGTGTTCATACATACTAATCTCAGTGGTGCTCATACATACTAATCTCAGTGGTGCTCATACATACTAATCTCAGTGGTGCTCATACATACTAATCTCATTGGTGCTCATACATACTAATCTCAGTGGTGCTCATACATACTAATCTCAGTGGTGCTCATACATACTAATCTCATTGGTGCTCATACATACTAATCTCATTGGTGCTCATACATACTAATCTCAGTGGTGCTCATACATACTAATCTCATTGGTGCTCATACTAATCTCATTGGTGCTCATACATACTAATCTCAGTGGTGCTCATACATACTAATCTCAGTGGTGCTCATACATATTAATCTCAGTGGTGCTCATACATACTAATCTCAGTGGTGCTCATACATACTAATCTCATTGGTGCTCATACATACTAATCTCATTGGTGCTCATACATACTAATCTCAGTGGTGCTCATACATACTAATCTCATTGGTGCTCATACATACTAATCTCATTGGTGCTCATGCATACTAATCTCAGTGGTGCTCATACATACTAATCTCAGTGGTGCTCATACATACTAATCTCAGTGGTGCTCATACATACTAATCTCAGTGGTGCTCATACATACTAATCTCAGTGGTGCTCATACATACTAATCTCAGTGGTGCTCATACATACTAATCTCATTGGTGCTCATACATACTAATCTCATTGGTGCTCATACATACTAATCTCAGTGGTGCTCATACATACTAATCTCATTGGTGCTCATACATACTAATCTCATTGGTGCTCATACATACTAATCTTAGTGGTGCTCATACATACTAATCTCAGTGGTGCTCATACATACTAATCTCAGTGGTGCTCATACATACTAATCTCAGTGGTGCTCATACATACTAATCTCATTGGTGCTCATACATACTAATCTCATTGGTGCTCATACATACTAATCTCAGTGGTGCTCATACATACTAATCTCATTGGTGCTCATACATACTAATCTCAGTGGTGCTCATACATACTAATCTCAGTGGTGCTCATACATACTAATCTCAGTGGTGCTCATACATACTAATCTCAGTGGTGCTCATACATACTAATCTCATTGGTGCTCATACATACTAATATCATTGGTGCTCATACATACTAATCTCAGTGGTGCTCATACATACTAATCGAGGTGCCTCTTCTATGGCTCTTTCTTCGAAGATGTCACAAATTAAAAGTACACTGGAGAACAAGTTTTCAAGTAATAACTTGATAACAGAGCGAGATGCTGTCCCAATTTGTTCTGCAATGTTAGTTATCTTCACTGTTGTTGTGAGTTCGCTGTTTGTATCCACGACAAAAATGCCTCAGTTAGTATTACCCTGAGTAACTTTAAACATAAGTTAGATAAATGGTGAAATTGGTGGGTATGATAATCTGCCTGGCTTAGGTCAGTAGACCTTCTGCAGTGCTTCACTTTTCTTATGTTTTATGCAAAATAAGCCACTGGGGGATGGCTTAAGGTCATACACACTATTACCAGCGCATCGACAAGAGTTATGCAATGATACAATAGTTAAAGGAAGTAGAAATTCCCAGAGGTAAGTAGATGTGGTGCGTTCCATATCCCGATTGTGAAAAGAGGCATCATATAGCGCCCACCACATCTATTATTTCTGAGAATCTCCAATTCATATACTTAATGCATCATTGCATAGCTCCTGATGAAGCACTGGTGACAGTACAAAATGCCTCGAGCTATTGTTTCCATCCCCTACTAGCTGGCTATGCATTTAATGATCACTTGACTGAGATTATTTTGCATTCCTACGTTATCATATGTTTCAGTGGTGTGTCCTGTGGGCTACACGATGATAAACGACACTTGCGTCTATGCCTCTTCGCAGGTTCCTGAGCTTGGTCTCGTCAGCGCCTCCCTAGAGTAAGTCTTTTTATAATTACTAATATATATATAACGGGAAGTGTCAAGCCCGCAGGGTTAATACAATGCTTGGGAATGAGAGGTAATCAGATTTAATGTAAAGAATGGGAGGATAACTCCCGTTTCTTGGATTAAGAGCTCTTCAGTGGCATCTTAAAGGGTCAAGTAAGTGCTACCCCGATTTTTGTAACAGCAGTGCTGCTTTGATGTCGGGGCTGCAAACAGCTGAACATTGCTTACTTATTCCAGGGGTCTTGTAAAGTAAATGATTCCTTGGGTGTTAATTTATCAGTGTGGAAACTTAAACGAGGCTCAGACATCAACATACCATAAAAGAAATTAAAGCCGCCAATTAAATTCACACTGGGGAAGGCATTGGAAGATATACTCCCATATCTAGATGTGTTTTTGCTAACTAGGAGAGAAAGTTACTGAAGAAGTATATGACGAGCTAACAAATAAAGACGCGCTCGTGCACTGTTATCCTAGTTAACACAACAGATGAAACGTAGAGTAGCAATTGGAGGGTGATGTGTCAGGGTCTGAATCTTGTCTTCCTGAGATAAATGTTCGTAAATAAATTATCTTGTTTTCCCGGATTGTAAGCAGAGTTAATATCTCTACTGGCGGTCAGAATTAATGTAGATGAGAAGGAAGTAGGTAAGACCATGCTTATTAAAGTTGCTTGTGTACTCGGACTTGGGAAACATGTGCTGGCTTCTGCTGGCTGTCCAGAGTTGTGTGGTATCCGTAGCCTAGTGGTCTAAGGTGTCAGAGCGCAACTTTCTTTCTAAATGGAGGGTAAGGTGCCTAGGATCGAATCCTGGGTTGGCCTGAAAAATATGCTTGCAAATTCGCTTATTTTCAAGGAATGTGTGTGTGTGTGTGTGTGTGTGTGTGTGTGTGTGTGTGTGTGTGTGTGTGTTTGTGTGTGTGTGTGTGTGTGTGTGTGTGTGTGTGTTTGTGTGTGTGTGTGAGAGAGAGAGAAGTTGTTGGTATATCTTCTCATATTTTATAACCAGAACACAAATTGAACAAGATATTACGTGACGTCAAAACACAAATGGAGAGACAAATAATAACGGGTTCAACTCATGGAGCGAGCTACCTTCCAGCACATGGAAAGCCAACCAGTCATAAGGAATGGTTTACCGTGGATTCGAACACTGCCCATTCCCTGACTTTGGAGAAACGGTGTCGTGATTTTCACGAGTCACTGACAACAACGTGGAAGAAACTAGCTAAATGTCACCCCTGTCGTGCTGGTCTGAGAGGCTTCCTTAAAAACTTACACATGTGGTCAACACAGTACAAAGAGGTAGTAGATCCAGCTGGCTGTTGATGAAAATGGTAAAAAATGCCAACAAGTTGAAGACTAAGACACATGTGCAGCAGTTGGGTAGCTTTATTTCGCCTACACAGTAGGCTTCTTCAGTCAAATACAAAGGGAGCAGAAGAAATGAAATAAAGATGATGTAATCAATCCATCAACCTTGGAGAAAAAGTATTTGAGGTGGTCAGTCCCCATGCTTAATAATATCCAGCCAGCTGACTGAACATTACTAAATCTGCATATTTACAGTTAATTCTGAAAAGGGAATATTGCCCAACATTCTTGAATTAGACTACTAAGTGTGACCCTTTAAATATACTTTCAATTTAAATATTGCCAAAACTTTAATGTATTTCATACTGCATTGCAGGTTATCATTATAAATTTGTAAAGGATGTATGTTCTTTACAAAACTTTATATTATTCATTCTAACAAATTTATTCAGTTCTAATTATTTTAATTAATACTTTTATATAATATTTGTGTAATTATAGTAATTTATATTATTGAACTTCTCGTGCCTGTTAGTGGTAAGAAATTACAGGTATAAAATAACAGGTAAGGTTCTAAGAAGCAAGATCCCTAACCACCTAGATACCCATCAGTTACACAACCCAGGGCAACACGGGTTTAGAGCAGGTCGCTCCTGCCTGTCCCAGCTACTGGACCACTATGACAAGGTCCTGGATGCTGTAAAGGATAAACAAAATGTAAATGTAGTATACACAGACTATGCGAAAGCCTTCGACAAGTGTGACCATGGTGTAATAGCGCACAAAATGCGTGATAAAGGAATAACAGGAAAAGTTGGTAGATGGATCTATAACTTCCTGACAAACAGAACACAAAGAGTAATAGTAAACAGAGTAAAGTCTGAGGCGGCTACAGTGAAAAGCTCTGATCCACAAGGCACAGTACTCGCTCCCATCGTATTCCACATCCTCATATCTGACATAGAGATGTAAGCCATAGCTCCGTGTCTTCCTTTGAAGATGACACCCGAATTGTCATGACAGTGTCCTCGATCGAAGACACTGCAAGACGCCCAGCGGACATTAACCAAATCTTCAAATGGGCCACTCGCCTTCAAAGACCACAACAATGTATCGACCGTATCTGCTAGAAAAATGAGGGCTAGGAACGCCAAGCCCATGATGATTCTCTTTAAATCGCTTGTTCTCTCTCGGCTGGATACTGTTGTACACTAACTGCCCCCTTCAAGGCAGGCGAAATTGCTGACATGGAGAGTGTACAAAGAACTTTCACGGTACACATAAGTACGATAAAGCACCTAAATTACTGGTAACGGTTGAAGTCCCTTGATAAAGATACATGAGAAAGATACATGATAATTTACAGTTAGAAAATCTTAGAGGGATTAGTACCAACATTCCCCCAATGAAAAGCAGGGGTGCCACGAGTGCACTGAGAGACAACACAGTAAGTGTCAGGGGCCCAAGACTGCTCATCTGCCTCCCAGCATACATAAGGGGGGATTACCAGTAGACCCCTGGCTGTCTTCAAGAAGGCAATGGACAGTCACCTAAAGTCAGTACCTGACCAAGCGGGCTGTGGTTCATACATCAGTTTGCGTGCGGTCAGCAGTAACAGCCTGGCTGACCAGACCCTGATCCATCACGAGGCCTGGTCTCAGACCGAGCCGCGGGGGCGTTGACCCCCGAAACCCTCTCCAGGTATACTCCAGATATAAAATAACAGGTAGTAGGTATAAAATAATGGGTAATAGATATAAAATAATTAACAGTTAAAAATGACAGGTAACAGGTATAAAATAACGGGCAACAGGTGTGAAATTAAACAGAACTGGTATAAAAAAAGCAAGCAACAAGTGTCAAATACATAACAGGTGTAACATAACAGATAATAGGTGTACAATAACAGATAACAGGTGTGGAATAGGTAATAGGTGTGAAATAACAGATTACAGGTAAGTAACAGATAACAGTTATGAAATATCAGGTAACAGGTATGAAATAACAGGTATCAGGTGTGAAATAAGACATAACAGGTGTGAAATTGTAAGTAATAAGTGCCAAATAAGCGATAACAGGTATGAAATTGCAATTAACAGGTGTGAAATAACTTCTAATGTGAAATAAAAGGTAACAGGTGTGAAATAAAAGGTAACAGGCGTGAAATAATAGATAACAGGTGTGAAATAAGATATGAAATAAGCAAAATGTGAAATAACAGTTAATAGGTGTTAAATAACAAATAACAGGTGTGGAATAACTGATAACAAGTGTGAAACATCGTAGTAACGTGTTTGTTCGCTTGGCAGATGTCACCAGTCAAACAGTTCGCTAATCAACGTAACGAGTGTGGATCAGCTGAGCGTAGCAACACCTGGTACCTTCTACTATACCGCTCACATCTAGTACGTACATCCATCCCATTAAGTATGCTCAGGAAGTACAGCAGTCATGTACAGTCAAACGTACAGTCATTATGTAAATCTACCATGATGTAGGATCATCCTCTAACATACGCTGATATTGATGCTATATCAAGTGATGTAGGGACATCCTCAACATTCATCAGTATTAATTCCTACATCATTTGATTTGGGGACATCATCTTCATATACTATATTGACTATATTTTTAATTTCCTCAGTAAATGTCTTTAACTTCCATTCAATTTCTTCTCTAAGATATAAAATTTCCTCCAAGGAATTGAAACCGTCCTCTTTTTCCTTGAATCATCAGACCTGTCTGCCTCGTTGTTCTAAATTGTTGTATGATGCTTATAGGGCTTGTGCATCCCCATATAATAATAATAATAATAATAATAATAATAATAATAATAATAATAATAATAATATGAAAACGTTACTCAATCTTTCCTTCTTAGTTCATAGAAATTGTTTCTTTGCCGAAGTCTCTTAGATGAAAAATAATGAAAAACAAATAAATAACAAAATTAGACGTTTAACAATCACAAGTATTTGCATGTGATTAAGGATTGTCTAAGTCATGTCAGCTGAAGTTTGTGGATCCGATGATTTACTTTCTGCAGTATCGAGGATAAGGCACGCGTTGTGTAACAAGACTTGACTGTAACAACGTTTCGCTCTCTTAGAGCTCTGTCAAGCTATAATTAAGCTCTATCAGAGAAAACCGTTGTCCTAATGAAAGCTGGTTTTGTTTCGTGTCTCGAATTCAGAGTTGTCGACGCGTGGAGCACACTGCCGAGTAAGGCAATAGAGGCTAAGACTTTGGGGAGTTGTAAAAAGAGATTGGACAAATATAAGAGTGGGAGGGGCTGGGTTTGATAAGTGTGTGGAGTACTATAGTAAATTCTTCCGTAGCTTTGGGAAAAGGCTGGACAAATACATGAGTGGGTTTGATAAGGACCTGCTTTGTGTGGGCCAGAAGGCCTGCTGTAGTGTTCCTCCAGTCATATGTTCTTTTGAAAATTAAACACGTACAACATTTGTACACGTGTCTAGTTCTCATCTTGTCGGTGTTTTATACCATTTATGTACAACTTATGTTCTTATGTTACCGACACGTTATCCCAATAAAGACTTTTGCACATTTTTTTTCACTTTCATGCACAAGCAACAGGAAGACATTCCCATATCGCTACAATGTTGGGGTGAAGAGCCTGAACTCTGCCACAGAACAGCGACATCTCCTTTGAGATCATCAGACGGGTCATCTTAGGATTAAGACCCGTTTCAGGACGCAGTTCCTGACGAATCGATCAAATCACTCAAACCTGGTACACACGACACACACCCTGACACATAACACACCCTGACACATAACACACCCTGACACAACACACCCTGACACATAACACACCCTGACACATAACACACCCTGACACATAACACCCTGACACATAACACACCCTGACACATAACACACCCTGACACATAACACACCCTGACACATAACACACCCTGACACATAACACACCCTGACACATAACACACCCTGACACATAACACACCCTGACACATAACACACCCTGACACATAACACACCCTGACACATAACACACCCTGACACATAACACTCAACACGTCACTGGACTAACAAAATATAACTGCTTGAAATAAAGAGACTAATCAAAAAGAAATATTAGTAATAAAGACAAAGATGAATATATAAATATTTTGGTTCTGCCTAATACGGGCCAGTAGGCCTCGTGTATTGCTTTCCTTTTCTCTTATGTTTATATGTTTTAATCTGTAATTATTGCAGTACAAGCTCGGCAGGCTTTGTTTCGCAACCTCCTGCGTTCACCTGTGCTGTTGGAGAGACCTGTGCGGTAAGTACTGGGTAACGCACTAGTGTACAATAGTTGAGGTGGTGGTGGAGTGACCTGTATCGAGTCACGGACCAGTATTAGTGCTTTTGTAGAGAATGGTATCGGGTTCCGGACCTGTCTTCATTATTGGTGGTGCTGAAGTGTAGGAAAGTTTAAAGCTGTCCTTTAACAGTGCCACTGTAGAGGTTGTCACTGTAAGCTTTATTTGTTTTACGATGGGTTACAGGATCACCAAAAGGTTATCATCCGTCATCAACACATTAATTAGAAATGATGTATTCTTTCTCCGTAAACAAACTAAGCCGCTCTGACACGTCGCAGATACCCAAAAAGATTCATCTATGTTGACGGTTTTGAGGGGACTTGAGCTAGAGTTCGTCACGGCCACGCTAGCTGGAGATTCGTCTGTAAAAACTTGCATTTGTGGTCACAGAGGTGCCTGTGCTAACCTTCCTATGGTGTAAAAATATACCTAGTTGGACGAATCTTATTGTGGCTAGCTGGTCAAGTGGCTAACGCGTCGGTCTGGAGTTTTGAGACTCTGACCGCGGGTTCAAACCCCACCCGTGGTATGGTTTGATACATCTATGAAATCACTGTAACATTATTTATCATAAGATGAAAATGTCCACTGCAAAAAAAAAAAAAAATCATATTTACCCCGTAGTTAAAGTACGATCTATTTCGACTGTTCTTAAAGAACAACCATCACATGAACAAGATCTTACATCCGTGCTAGTAGTGCTTAAACTAGATAAAAAAATTGAAATACGTATTCTACCTCTTAACGTTTTCTGTTATAGTGTTTATCAAGTATAACATCTTCAGGATTGCAAATCACCTGGATTCCCAAAATCTGCACAATCCAGGGCAACATGGGTTCGGGGCAGGTCGCTCCTGCCTCTCACAACTACTGGATCACCATGACATGGCCTTGGATGCACTGGAAGAAAATCAGAATGCAGATGTAATATACACAGACTTTGCAAAAGCATTTGACAAATGCGATCATGGCGTAATAGCCCATAAAATACGTGCTAAAGGAATAACTGGGAAAGTGGGGAGATGGATCTTCAACTTCCTAACAAATCGAACACAAAGAGTAGTGGTCAACAGAGTTAAATCGGAGGCTGCCATAGTGAAGAGCTCTGTTCCACAAGGCACAGTACTCGCCCCCATCTTATTCCTTATCCTCATATCAGACATAGACAGAGATATACACCACAGCACCGTATCATCCTTTGCGGATGATACTAGGATCTGCATGAGGCTGTCATCTGCTGAGGACGCGGTTAACCTCCAAGAAGATATAAACAAAGTTTTCCAGTGGGCAACGGTAAACAATATGATGTTCAATGAGGACAAATTCCAACTACTCCGTTATGGAAAACTGGAGGAGATAATAACTAGAACAGAGTATACTACTGACTCCGGCCATACAATAGAGCGGAAAAATAATGTAAGGGACCTGGGAGTAGTAATGTCTGAGGATCTCACTTTCAAGGATCACAACAGTGCCACGATCGCACGTGCAAAGAAAATGATAGGATGGATAATGAGAACTTTCAAAACGAGAGATGCCAAGCCCATGATGATCCTTTTCAAATCACTTGTTCTCTCTAGGCTGGAATACTGCTGTACATTAACATCTCCATACAAAGCAGGTGAAATCGCAGATCTAGAGAGTGTACAGAGATCCTTTACTGCACGTATAAGTTCTGTCAAGCACCTTAACTACTGGGAACGCTTGAAAGCACTTGACTTGTACTCGTTGGAACGCAGGAGGGAGAAATATATCATAATCTACACTTGGAAAATCTTGGAAGGAATGGTCCCAAATCTGCACACAGAAATCACTCCCTACGAAAGTAAAAGACTGGGCAGGCGATGCAAAATGCCGCCAATAAGAAGTAGGGGCGCCATTGGTACACTAAGAGAAAACACCATAAGTGTCCGGGGCCCAAAACTGTTCAACAGCCTCCCATCAAGCATTAGGGGAATTGCTAATAAACCCCTGGCTGCCTTCAAGAGAGAGCTGGACAGATACCTAAAGTCAGTGCCGGATCAGCCGGGCTGTGGCTCATACGTCGGACTGCGTGCGGCCAGCAGTAACAGCCTAGTTGATCAGGCCCTGATCCATCGGGAGGCCTGGTCGTGGACCGGGCCGCGGGGGCGTTGATCCCCGGAATGACCTCCAGGTAAATTAGTCACGTTTGTGATTAAATGAAAGCATTAAAACTTTTGATAGAATGCATAGCTTTGCTGTCTCGCTTAACGTTTCGATCAGTGAGAGCTTAAAATCTTTATTAGACAACGTTTCGCTCAAGAATAGTTTTTTTAAAGCCAAGTTTACTTCAGTAAGTAATTTTTAATTAATTTATTTTTGATGTTAATGTGCAGGTGAACTGCAGTCTTATTGACCAACGTGTAGATGAGAGCCATGAAACACATAAAATTGACTAAATAAATATATGTCTATAAAGTAATTATTACATTGTAATGCTGAGAGTAATATAATCAAGATACGAAGATATGTGAATATACAAATGAGAAAAGAGCATTGACATATGGCTGTTGTTTACAGGGAGGACTCGGTTTGGAATGTCTAGCTATGACCGTCAGTGGTAACCAGATTGTGGCCAGATCACAGAACTGCTACAGGAATGACACCTTCGCCCTCTGTGCAGTACCAGGTGAGCAACTGCAAAACCATACAGTATCTTACTAGTAATTATTGTGTACTGCAATTATTATTGTTTTTTGCTTAACACACACACACGTACGTACGTTCTTGCGTGTGTGCGTACGTACACTGTACCTATCCATGTGCTGGCTTGGCCATTAAGTCGCACAGTATTTAAGGGTTCCCTAAACGCGTGAAAATTGAACAACGACAGTTTTCGATGCTTTTCGATTTTTTTCAAGTTCTACTCTATTTAATTAAGTTTCTCTACAGTCCTCTAAAATATAATTTTTTTTCAAGAATATTCAATTCGCAAATTGGCCAACTGGCACATAGAAAGCCTAAATTAAATATAAAAATAATTCCAGTAAGGATAGACCAGCAATTAGTGTTGTAGACGGGAAGCGGTAAGTGACATTAAGTAACATTAAGTGACATTAAGTGACATTAAGTGGCTTTACTTGTTTAGGTTTGTTGCAAGAGAGTTTTTTTTTTTTGTATAGTGATAATCGTATATTACTCAATAGAACTAAGTGAACGCATGGTGTTTACAACACTGAGTTGGTTTAGACTGTGTGTGCTATATCCGTAGTGTGTTGCAGTGTCAGACAGGATGGTATTAACCTTGGTAATAAATACCGATAACTTGTCGGTATTTACTACCAAGGTTTATGCCACAACACTGAGTACACACACATGTCCTATTAATATTTCAACGTTGCACATTCCTTTCTCTTTGTCAACTCTGTGTTGAGGTTATGTGACGCTGGTTGCTTCCAGACTACTGTCCAAATAACTTCACGGCGTACCGTGGTCTGTGCTACAAGGTTGTGTCGCAGTACAACCCCATCTACAGCTTCTCTAGCGCTCTCTCCTACTGTAACAGCCTCGGGGCAGCGCTGGCATACCCGGAAACACTCGATGTTATCGACTTCTTGGTAGAACTTGTGAGGGTAAGGGCAAATATGAATTTATTTCACTAGGAATAGTATGTTTTGTTTACTGAGAATGAAGAGTGATGATGGGTGTGTGTGTGAACTTTATATGTGATCGCAGGGTTCCTTTACATTTGTTTGCCTCTGTGTACTAGCTGATATTTACCTGTAGTGTGTGTGTGTGTGTGTGAGAGAGAGAGACAGACAGACAGAGAGAGAGAGAGAGAGAGAGAGAGAGAGAGAGAGAGAGAGAGAGAGAGAGAGAGAGACAGATTATTATTATTATAATCAAGGGGGAAGCACTAAACCCGTAGGATTATACAGCGCCTATGGGGGGATGGAAGGCATTCAGGCTTAATTCAGGGAACTGGAGCACAGATCCAATTCCCTAGATCAAGAGCCCCTCACCAGCGTCAAGGAGCCTTCCTTGAGGGGTTAGAGAGAGACAGAGAGAGAGTAATTACCCATTTGTAGCTGAAGTAGCAGTTATGCGCGTGGTTTCTCGTCTTCAGTATTCTATTTATCACACAAGTAAAAAAAATGGTTGCGGCACTTAATAATTCCTCCTTTAAATCATTCCGTTGTTCAAACATTATTTGAAAAGGAAACTTTTGTACCATCTTTACCACTCTAATTTTTCCTCAATTTATAACTGCGTCCTCTTGTTACCCCTGTTGCAGGTATATAGAAATCTCTGTCTACCCTTTCCACCCCTCAAGGAAGGTTCCTTGATGTTGGTGAGGGGCTCTTGATTTAGGAAATTGGATCTGTGCTCCAGTTCCCTGAATTAAGCCTGAATGCCTTCCACATCCCTCCCCAGGCGCTGTATAATCCTCCGGGTTTAGCGCTTCCCCTTGATTATAATAATAATGTCTACCCTTTCCAGTCTTTTCAAGACTTAGTATGTGCTTATCTTGTCTTCTCTCTCCCTACTATCAGTCAACATGGGAATCTTTAATGTTTTTAACCTGTGGTCATAAATCATATTACTCGAGTTTGGCAGTAATTTTGCGATTCTTAACTGAACGTTTCCTAACTTATCTGTGTTCTTTCAGGTGCAGACACCACACACCCGATGCATATTCCAATATGGATCTAATATAAATAATAAACAACCTTCTTAATATTTCACAGTCCATATATTAGAAAGATATTGTATAGTTTGCAAGTGTAGCATATATGGTTTTATAAAATACCACTAGATACCTTTGCCTATCTGATTCTTGCAATATTTTGTTACCGTCTATATTGAAGATTAGGACACTTGTTCAGCAGTTGAGTATCATTATTGATGAAACGTTTCTCCTACGCAGTAGGCTTCTATAGTCAAATACGAGGGGAGCAGTGGAAATAAAATAGATACGTAATCAGTCTGTCAACTTTGGAGGAAAAAAGTGTTTGAGGTGGTCAATCTCTCATCCTGGAGGAGAAGTCTATATTCTTCATGTGGCCTGATTTCATGTTCTCCCCATTCCATTATATGGCTCGTATCTACATTAAATTCCATGATCCATTAATCACTCCATGTGGTCAATGTATCCAGACTCTCTTGTAAATATTTAAAGTCATTTTCATTATTAATTTCACATAAAAATTTTCACCTGCAAACATATTCGTATATGTTTTTATTCCTTTGGTAAATTCTCTATATAAACTCTAAACATTACTGGGTCAAGTACAGACCCTTGGGGCACCCCACTGGTGATATCTTCCCATGCAGAGATTTTTCTCTAATTGTTGGGATTTTCTTCTTAAATAAAAAGTTGCTCATCTACTGCAATAACTCACCTTTAATCCCTCTTATAATCTGCAGTTTGCAAATTAGCCTTTCATGGATAATTCCATTAAAACTTCTCGGAAAGTCTCCGTAAATACAACACTTGTTAGTGAAGCCGGCCAGTATATTAAAGGATCTTCCCTGTCACCCTTTTTTTTTGCATATAGTTACATATGTGCCATCTTCCAGGTGTTTGAAAATTTATCTTCCCCTATCTTAAAATTTTTTCCAAAGACAACATTACTCATTTGCACTTTTTTTTAAGACGCAACGTGTTTGGGTGTGTGTGTGTGTGTGTGTGTGTGTCTGTACTAGCCTCTGCGTCTGAGTGTGTGTAAACATGAGTATGTGTGCGAGTGTGAAATATTTCATACTGAGAACGAGAGCTCCTATGATTTAGTAACTTATTCAAGGTGAATTAATTATTCTTTGTGCCTCACTATAACGAACTGAGGGAGAACAACAAAATCAATTTTTGTATCCAGAAGCTAACTGAAAAACCGCAGACAGTAATTGTTAAATACATATTATAAATTTTGGAAGCGAACAGGATTTGCTACTTTAGAAAATGACCATCTAAATAGAGCATACTTAAGAAAATGACCATTTAAGAAGAGTATGTATAAATTCTAACTATTCCTTTCTTTCAGCAGTCAGTCACTAGCCTGACAGGTGAAGTTTATGTGTTGACGGGATACAACACTAGGTATGTATTATGTATTTGTTGATGTTTGTATTTTGGCGGGTATTTTTAAAAGAGTCGAAGTAGTGATAATGTTACTTGCACGCACGCATACACACACACACACCACACACACACACACCACACACACACACACCACACACACACACCACACACACACACCACACACACACACACACACACACACACACACACACACACACACACACACACACACACACACACACACACACACACACACACACACACCACACACACACACACCACACACACAACACACTACGCACACGCACACCACACGCATACACACACACACGACACACACACACGCACGACACACACACACGCGACACACACACACACACACGACACACACACACACGACACACACACACACACACGACACACACACACGACACACACACACGACACACACACACGACACACACACACGACACACACACACACGACACACACACACGACGCACACACACACCACACACACGACACACACACACACACGACACACACACGACACACACACGACACACACACACGACACACACACGACACACACATACACACACATACACACACATACACACACACATACACATACACACACACATACACACACACACACACACACACACACACACACATACACACACACACACACACACACACACACACACACACACACACACACACACACACACATACGACACTGGAGGACAGGAAGGTTAGGGGAGACATGATAACTACATACAAAATACTGCATGGAATAGACATGGTGGACAGAGACAGGATGTTCCAGAGATGGGACACAGAAACAAGGGGTTATTCTTGGAAGTTGAAGACTCAGATGAGTCACAGGGATGTTAGAAAGTATTTCTTCAGTCATTGAGTGGTCAGGAAATGGAACAGTCTGGCGAGTGATGTAGTGGAGGCAGGAACCATACACAGCTTTAAGACGAGGTATATTAAAGCTCATGGAGCAGGGAGAGACAGGATCTAGTAGCGTTCAGTGAAGAAGCGGGGACAGGAGCTGAGTCTCGACCCTGCAACCACAATTAGGTGAGTACACACACGCACGCATATACAACAGGAGCCTAGTGTCTAATAGTGTGCCTAGGACAAAATGGTAACTAACACACTCACAAAACCTAGAAGGAGGAGGTGAAAAAGCTGCTAAGTGAGCTAGATACCTCAATGGCGGTGGGACTGGACATCTCTCCGTAGGTCCTGAGAGAGGGAGCAGTCACTGTGTGTGCCACTAACGCAATCTTCAACACATCTATCGACACAGGCAACTAACTGAGGTTGTTGTAGTCCCAATCTTTAAGAAAGGAGACAGGCAGGTAGCATTAAACTAAAAACCAGTTTCACTGACATGTATAGTATGTAAAGTAATGGAGAAGCATATCAGGAAAAGACTGGTGGAACACCTGGAAAGGAATGAGCTTATACATATAACAGCACAGTTTCAGGGAGGCGAAATCCTGTGTCATAAACCTACTTGCGTTTTACGACAAGGTTACAGAAGTAAGTCAGGAGAGAGAGGGGTTGGTAGACTGCATTTTCATGGATTGTAAGAAGGCGTTCAACACAGTTCCGCACAAGAGATTAGTGCAAAAGCTATAGGAGCAGGCAGGAATAACAGGGAAGGCAGTGCAATGGTTCAGAGAATACCTGGCAGTAAGGAAACGACGAGTGAAGGTACAGGACGAGGTGTCAGAGTGGGTGCATGTGACTAGCGGGGTTCCACTGCTGTTTAAATAAAAATTCACTCTTTCAGGGGGTGGCTTATCATAAATACCGACAAGTATTTCTGATAATATACCTTGTTATGTCTTCTAATATATAATCTGCAAAATATTGATAAACAGTAGAGTCAGAATACAACACTCGTCGTCATATAAAGAAAAAACTTTGTCCACATCTAGACATGCTAGAAACTACATTGATTCCGGTTCTAGGTTACCTAAAGTTTTCTGTGCTCTCCATTGTGTAACTTGAATACATGAATCTTAATGAAGCCTCTGTTGTTCCTCGGTCCACAGACGTATTCGAACAAAACCTTACATGACCCTTCTTACCACAGGAAGTATACCTGAAAGCCCCGTTTCTAGTGAGTTTAATCTGGTCCTTGGCCAAGTGCACCTGAAAAATTTTCACTTGATCCAGAAGACCAGAGCACTCAGCCCGTAGAGACTTGTTAGTTTCACTTACCGTTGATTGCTTGTTACATTTAAATTATCCCTGAAAGCCAAGGTCACCTTCGAAATTCTTGTTATTTTTAGAGTAAGGATGAGAAGTTTCCCATAAGTGCGATAGATAATTTCTAACTTCTATAAAGAAGGAAAGTTTTCACTAAGTTCCAGAGTTGATAAAATCATCTATATATTATTTGTAAGATAAATCCTGAGGTCAGCTGACATGTTTTTAAAAGTTTCTTTTAAAGAATGAAGTTAACAACTGTCTTCAAAATTCCATTAAGACTTTTAGAGCGACACTTGATTCTTTAAACTCCTGAGTTTCTGACGATATTTTTCAGGCAATATTTGGTATGTTAATACAACTATTTCCTTAACTTGACTGTAGTCAGAGAAGTCACTTCCTTCCAGTGTGTCAACTCATCTCAAATATGTACCTACCAGATGAATGCTCGCCAGAGAAGCCCCTCAATATATGGTCACGTCTTTGACGTCTTTAAACTTCCCCAAGTTTAACGTTATCTCCACTAATTCCTTTGAAGACATAAAAATTACCTTTAGTCTGCCTGTGCAGAGGTAAAAATTGACTTTCCTATCCCCTAGCTGCCTCTTTAGCCTCCACTAATTTCTTTTCCCGATAATATTTAGCTTGCTATGTTTGTATTAATACTATATTTAATATTAGAACATCTACTGTCTCATTGCCTGCCATAGGCAGTGAGGCAGTGAATCCCGAAATACCTCCTAACACACTTCTACTATCGGATATATTTAGTACTAATTAAAAATAAATTTGCTCCACGGACATACATGTAAACTAAGCAAAAATTCAGCCAATATTCTAAATCGGCAACTCAGGAGTTGAAAATTAGACACATGTGCAACATCTGGATATCTTTATTGTAGACGTTTCGCCATTCGTCAGAAATCAATGTTGTACAATAAATATCTGGAATCTGATTACGCTTTTCAAGATAAAATTTATGTTGCCTCATACTACAGATTAACTCTCTTGTGCCTCCGATGTCGTAACCGCTCTAACACACTTCATCTTCCCTCCTCGCTGATGGTCCCACCTTTGACGCAGACTCCCTCTTCGATTTTTTTGACAGCAACAGATTTATTACACAAACTCTGATAATACTTCCTTGAGCACTCCTCACCTACCTTACAAACTGTGCCTCTGTTGTACTCTCCACCCTCGTTAGTCTCACATCAAGCAGATTAAACCGTTAGCACACCCTTCCCCAGCAGCGCTGTATAACCCTTGTGGTTTTACCAATTAGTTTTTTATTATAATAATACTCTCGTGTATTAAAAATATTATAATTAAAAATAGCCACATTTAACAAGAAATATATGGATAACTCTTTGGGACAGTGTCCCATTGTATCGCTATCTGTTATGTTGTCTTGGCAGTGTGCTAGTGTTGAACTGAAAATATAACTATAATACCGCAAATGAAATTAAGACACATGTGCAACATCGGGTATCTTTATTGTAGACGTTTCGCCATCCAGTGGCTTTATCAATACAAATTCCAGGACATAACTTGAAAACAGTATAACTATGTAGAGAATTTTCACATGTGTCTTAATTTCATCTTGTCCGTATTGCATACCATTCTTGTACAATACCGCAAAAAAGCAAGAAAAAGATAACGGGATATAAATTAGTACCTATTATTGGCTGGTCTAGACCAGTGGGTGTAAACACGCCGCGGCTGAATGACAAAATATAAACAAACTGGGTATCAAAATTAAACTTTATAACAAAAATACACAAAACAATACAAGGATTGATAACTAGGTATGGCTTAAAACATCCTTAACATATTACCTGTGAGTTATCACACACCTGAGAACCCTGTCCAGGTACAATAAATAAGGTCTGAACAGATTCCGGGAAAATACTAACATTAGGCTCCGTGCGACACACCACACCTCAGGATTACTCCACTGAAAGGCTACTTTGTCCCAACAAAACACACACTAGTATTTCATCATGGCAACTATATCTTTACGCTGTATATTACTCCCCACATTTCTCCACTATTACCTGATACATTCAGATATATGAATTTTAAAGCCAGGCAGGATCCAGACTCTCATTTCCAACAACAGGTTTCCTCAATATGTATCACAAATCAAAATCTCATGAACATTATAGTCATTAAATCACAATGTTCGGTTAGGTAGGTATGTTACGACAGCAAAGCAGCTAACCCAGTATAAGCCTTGGTAAAGTATATCGACAAGATCTTAAAAAGACACCTGAGTAAACATATTAGTAAACGTTTCAATCCCTAAATCGAAACGTCCTGTAATATGTCCATGTGTTTGTTCAGGAGTCATTTTAAACAAAAGGCACTATTATTAACAAATTAATCAGGTTTCGAACTGGCTTACTATCCCTTCAAATATTCTTCTAATCAAACAGACATCAGATCCACTAGCTGAATGAACCGTTAACTGTTACTTATTAACAGATATGCGTGTACACACACACACACACACACACACACACACACTCACACACATATATATATATATATATATATATATATATATATATATATATATATATATATATATATATATATATATATATGCAATAAGATCACAGTAAACAGGTGATTTCAGAATATGCAAAACAACCACTCTGAAAGAATAGAGAAATTCCAAGCGCTTTCGTGACTACTCACATTATCAAGGAACTATGAAAGTAAAGCATCCAAGGAAGCTACATAAGGGTTCTGGCCAACACCTCACTATCAGATCCCACAACGGTTAAACACCTGACGCGCGCCGGCCCAACTGGACAGGTCCTTTCCCCCTTCCACCAACAAACTATTCTACCCAAGAAAATTTTTAAAATTATTATTTGTCCAGTGTATTATTAAATTCTTCCCAAATTCTATTAATTATAAATGGATCTAATTTATATAAACCAAAGGAAATATTCATATTATTGTCAAAACTGCTTTTTATGAAACAAGATTCAATTATATTCCTGTCGACCATGTACTTGCTTGATACTACTTTCTCAACTGGATCAATTGGATGGTTAAAATCTCTTACATGAATAAATAGAGCATTGCAATCTTGTCCAGTTCTAATGCTATATGTATGTTGTTTTAATCTTAGTTCGAGATTTTTACCAGTTTGACCGTAATAAACTTTATCGCAAATTTTACAAGGAATCTTATAGACACATTCATCAGCATTTTGGGGGGAATTCTTTATCAAAAGTTTTTTTACTGTATCAAGATTTTTTAATACAACTTTAATATTAAAAGTCTTAAGAAGAGAAGGCATATCAACCAAGTTTTCATGGTAAGGGGGAACCAACATATTTTTAGTTGAATAAGGCTGGTTGTCCCTTTTTGGATTGTAAAAAGTATTTCTAGTCACGAAAGCGCTTGGAATTTCTCTATTCTTTCAGAGTGGTTGTTTTGCATATATATATATATATATATATATATATATATATATATATATATATATATATATATATATATATATATATATATATATATATATGTCGTGCCGAATAGGCAGAATTTGCGATCTGGGCTTAAATAGCAACGCTCATCTTGCCATATAGGACAAGCGAAAATTTGTGTATGCAATAATTTCCCCAAAATCATTCTGAACCTAACGAAAAAAATATATTTCACTGTGTGTGCTTAGTATTAAATTATTGTAAACAAATCTGAAATATATTTAGTTGGGTTAGGCTAAAATAAATTGCGCTTGTTATAATAAGGTTAGGTAAGTTTTCTAAGTTCCTTTTGGTGCAAAATTATAAATTTTTACATAAACATTAATGAAAAATATATATCATTAAACGTATAAGAGAAAATTTTAGAAAGGACTTAATTTTAAATGAGTTCTTGCTAATTGACCAGTTTTACATATTTTGCCCGATATATAGATATATATATATATATATATATATATATATATATATATATATATATATATATATGCAATAAGATCACAGTAAACAGGTGATTTCAGAATATGCAAAACAACCACTGTGAAAGAATAGAGAAATTCCAAGCGCTTTCATGACTACTCAAGCTTGGAATTTCTCTATTCTTTCACAGTGGTTGTTTTACACACACACACACACACACACACACACACACACACACACACACACACACACATATATATATATAAGCTCATTTATAACTTATATTTTGTTTACAGGCTAGACCCGACGATGGGAGGGATATATAACCCAAGTCCTGAGGTGATAGACATTCCCTTAGAAGTCAGTGGTTACGCAGACAGGATCCTCGCGATCAATCCTCTGAATTATACAGTCTACAGTGACAATATGACGTCTTCCCTCCCAGTGAATTATGCTGTGTGTCAAATGTATGGCCCCAAAGGTGGGTTGTGGATGTCAGATGTTTTAGCTTTGTGGTCACAAAGGAGGTTTGTGAATGTCAGTTGTGTTTTAGCTCTGGTTCCAAAATTGAGTTGTGATTGTCAGCTGTGGGTAAATTCTGTGGTCCGAAAGATGTTAGCTGTATCAGCTCTGTGGCTTCAAAGGCGAGTCATGGAAATCATCCGTGGTAGCCTTAAAAGTAAGTCGTAGAGGTCAGGTGAGTCAGCTCTTTGTCATCCTGAAAACCATCCTATTACATGAAAGAGTGACACGAAATTTTTATCAGTAAAAGTGAAAATTAAGTTCATGAAAAATCTCCCTCCAATTTTAATGAACGTTCCATCTCTCATGTAAATGATTATTCCATCTCTTACATTAATGAATATTCCTCCTACCATGTTAGTATAAATGGCTACAATAATAATATTCATCCACTACCGTAAAATGAATATTTACCTTCTTGGGGTCCATCGAATTTTCTTCTCCCCTCTATAGATAAACTTTTTTATTACAAATACCTCATCACACCACCTTCTTCTCCTCACCTTCGGTGTATTCTGAAACTCACCACGTATTTCATGGGCCCATCTTCTGATATAAAGGAATCAGGGAAAAGCTAGTTAGCCGGATTTGAGTCCTAAAGGTAGGAAGTATAGTGACTGCTCTCTGAAGTAGGAGTGGGAGTATTTCTGTTCCGAGGGTCGTCTGAAATATGATTTCAGCCATCTTTTAGCAAGATGATTGTTATTAGTAGGGGTCATCATACTGTGTTAAAACTATTATATATATATATATATATATATATATATATATATATATATATATATATATATATATATCGTGCCCAATAGATAAAACTTGTGATTTTGGCTTAAAAAGCAACGCTTTTCTTGCCGAATGAGGCAAGCGAAAATTTGTTATGCAAAAATTTCTCAATCATTCTGAACCTAACGAGAAAATATATTTCATTGTGTTTGTTTATTATGAAGTTTTTGTAACTTATCTAAAATATATTTAGATGGAGTAGGCTAAATAAAATGGCGGGTGTTGGGGATTTTCTTTCTCTTTGGGTCACCCTGCCTCGGTGGGAGATGGCCGACTTGTTGAAAAAATGTGCACTCAATCCCACATCTGGCAACATCCGTGCACACAATAGATGTCTAGGCTCCAGGAGAGCTCCAAATGAGAACAACCAACAGCCTCCCCCAGCAGACAGGGCTGACAGCTACCGTGACTTCACCTCTACAGAGGACCTCAAATCTGCAATCAAATTAACATCCACCAGGACTCTGACACACATCCCCAAAGCAGCTCGCCCTCAAGCTGCTAGCAAATTCACTGACCTTCTGAAGAAAGTCAACGATGCTCCTTCAAACAACAGATCCTGGCACAACTTGCTGCTTTTTGGCAATGCCTGTTTGGCTGTCCCACCAAGGAGGGACAAGTCACTAGCAACACATGTTATTAGGGCAATAAATGCATTCCCAAGGGATGACAACCTCGTCCGTCTCCCCCCTAGGGCGACAAACACCCGCCGGGCAAATGCCAACAACAAGACACCCGACACCTCAAAAATCAGAGCCCAAATTAGCAAAAAAATAGAAGAGGGTAATACTATTGGAGCTTTGAGACTTATAACCAGTGAGGATACCATCACTCCCAAGGACGTCAGCACGGCGCAAGCTCTGAAGGACAAACATCCACCCAGGGCTCCCAGTACCAACATTGACCTCCCTGACATTGCAGCAGGCGAAGAACATCTAACCTTACAGGATGCTGATGTGTATAAAGCTGCTATGTCATTTCCACAGGGTTCAGCAGGAGGTTTCACCGGTTTAAGGCCTCAACACTTAAAACAAATACTCAATCCAGCACTTGGTGAGGTTTCAGAGAGGCTGCTGTCTGAACTCGCCAAATTTTCCAACCTGTGCCTGGCTGGCGGTGTCCCAGAGGCCATCAGACCCTTTTTCTTTGGTGCCTCATTGTGTGCCCTCCGGAAAAAGGATGGCGGAATCAGGCCCATTGCAGTGGGTAACACCCTTCGGCGCCTAGTCGCCAAGGCTGCAGTAAGAAGGGTGAGTCAAGAGGCTGCTGCAATGCTGAAACCAACTCAGCTCGGTTTCGGCGTTCAACAGGGCTGCGAAGCAGCTGCCCACGCAGCACGAGTATATATCAAAAACATGTCCTATGAAAAAGCCTTGGTCAAATTGGACTTTGCCAATGCTTTCAACTCAGTCAGAAGGGATGCTGCTCTCCAAGCAGTTTATAGAAACTTCCCTTCCCTTTATCCCTTCATAGAATCGTGTTATAGTGTGACTTCCAAACTATTGTTTGGGGACCATGAAATTGACTCGTGTGAGGGCGTGCAACAGGGGGACCCTCTCGCCCCCTTTCTATTTTGTTTGGCCATCAAGGAAGTCACGGAGGCACTCTCCAGCGAGCTCAATATCTGGTTCCTGGACGACGGTACCCTGGCTGGCACAACAGAATCTCTCCTGGAGGACATCAGTAAAATTAAAGACATGGGAGAAAGCCTGGGCCTTTCTTTAAACCCCACCAAATGTGAAATAGTTTCTACCAATCAACAGTTGATCCAGAATATTAGTACCGTTTTACCAGGAGCACGAGCCATTGATCCAGCCAATAGCACTCTCCTCGGTGCTCCTCTTGGGTCCAATGCCATCGATCTGGTCCTAGGAAAAAAAGTCTCAGACCTCCGGACGATGGAAAGCAGGATGAAAGACATTGACACACACGATGCCTTCTACCTACTCACCAGGTGCCTGTCAACCCCAAAACTTACCTATTTTCTGAGATGCTCCCCAGCCTTCAGCAGTCCAAAACTCAAGGAATATGACTCTCTCCTGAAGGCCATGCTAGAGAGTGTATTGAATCTTTCCCTTGACGATGGACAGTGGTTGCAAGCCTCACTTCCGGTCAGGCTTGGAGGGCTAGGAGTACACAGATCCTCCCAGATTGCTCTACCAGCTTTCCTATCCTCTTCCATTGCATCAAACGAGTTGATAAGACAAATTCTTCCTGACACCCTCAGTGACTCAGCAGGAATAGAAGACCCTAGCTATGTCAGTGCCATCACCGAATGGGAGACTCTTGCTGCTCCAGCACCAAACCCTAGTGCAGCACTGGCTCACAAACAGTCAAGCTGGGATAGCCCAATTGCTGAAAAGGTGCTTGCCAACATGCTCAGGGCTGCAACATCAGATAGGGAGATTGCCCGTCTCCAGGCTGTGAGTGCACCTCACTCCGGGGACTTCCTCCAAACAGTTCCCATATCGGCAATGGGAACGCGACTCGACCCTAAGACCCTCCGTATTGCAGTGGCTCTGCGCCTTGCTGCCCCAATTCACACAGAATATATGTGTATTTGCGGCGAAGTGCAAGCAGACCAATACGGTCTACATGGTCTTAACTGTTCCAAAACCAAGGGCTGGCATGCAAGACACAATGAGGTCAACGACATCATTAAGAGAACCCTTGCTACAGCTGGATGCCCTGCCGAGAGGGAGCCACGATCACTTGCAGCAAACAATACCCACAACCCAGCAAACCGCCCTGACG
Source organism: Cherax quadricarinatus (assembly GCF_038502225.1). Lineage (NCBI taxonomy): Eukaryota > Metazoa > Arthropoda > Malacostraca > Decapoda > Parastacidae > Cherax > Cherax quadricarinatus. The sequence continues at coordinate 24,408,861 of NC_091330.1, read as the reverse complement.
GGATCACCATCTATCCTTGGAAGAATGGCAAGCTCTTAGCATGGGACTATACCTGTGTGTCCACACTGGCTGACACCTATATCCATCACAGTGTGGGGCGACAGGGAGGAGCTGCTGACCACAGGGAGGAGTACAAGATCAGCAAGTACAGGGACATTAGCCAACAGTATCAATTTGTCCCAGTGGGATCAGAGACCTTGGGATCATGGGGAAAAAATGCCACACGTTTCCTTAAAGAATTGGGTTCCAGACTCATCGACACCACCAGGGACCCAAGGGCAGCCACTTTCATGTTCCAGCGCCTCAGCGTCGCCATCCAGAGGGGAAATGCTTGCTGCATACTTGGCTCACGTCCAGCCTCGGAGGAGCTGGAGGAAATTCATCATCTTTGATACATTGTGCCATTGTATTCATGTTTATGTTTTTTTCTGTAAATGTATTTTGTTTATTAATAAATGTTCACATAGAATAAAACATATATAGGGGGTGGTAGGAGAAGAAAATATTCAAACAGCTCCGGGGAGAACCTTGAGTTTTCTCTGAGGTACGTTTATTGTCTTCTCTGAGGATGAGGGTCCCCATTCCAGCTATAGAGGTGGTACTTCCCTATATATATTTATATAATATATATATATATATTATATATATATATATATATATATAGATATATATATATATGTCGTGCAGAATAGGCAGAACTTGCGATCTTGGCTTAAATAGCAACGCTCATCTTGCCATATAGGACAAGTGAAAATTTGTGTATGCAATAATTTCGCCAAAATCATTCTGAACCTAACGAAAAAAATATATTTCACTGTGTCTGTTTAGTATTAAATTATTGTAAACAAATCTAAAATATATTTGTTAGGTTAGGCTAAAATAAATTCTTCTTGTTATAATATGGTTAGGTAAGTTTTCTAAGATTCTTTTGGTGCAAAATTAAAATTTTTTATATTATCATTAATGAAAAAATATATCTTTAAACGTATAAGAGAAAATTTTAGAAAGGACTTAATTTTAAATGAGTTCTTGCTAATTGACCAGTTTTACATATTCGGCACGACATATATATATATATATATATATATATATATATATATATATATATATATATATATATATATATATAATTTTATTAACACCTTGGCCTATTCCCACCAAGGCAGGGTAGCCCGAAAAAGAAAAACTTTCATCATCATTCACTCCATCACTGTCTTGCCAGAGGGGTGCTTTACGCTACAGTTTATAAAAATGCAACATTAACACCCCTCCTTCAGAGTGCAGGCACTGTACTTCCCATCTCCAGGACTCAAGTCCGGCCTGCCGGTTTCCCTGAATCCCATCATAAATGTTACTTTGCTCACACTCCAACAGCACGTCAAGTATTAAAAACCATTTGTTTCCATTCACTCCTATCAAATACGCTCACGCATGCCCGCTGGAAGTCCAAGCCCCTCGCAAACAAAACCTCCTTTACCCCCTCCCTCCAAACTTTCCTAGGCCGACACCTACCCCGCCTTCCTTCCGCTATAGACTGATACACTCTTGAAGTCATTCTGTTTCGTTCCATTCTCTCTACATGTCCAAACCACCTCATCAGCCCTTCCTCAGCCCTCTGGACAACAGTTTTGGTAATCCCGCACCTCCTCCTAACTTCCAAACTACGAATTCTCTGCATTATATTCACACCACACATTGCCCTCAGACATGACATCTCCACTGCTTCCAGCATTCTCCTCGCTGCAACATTTATCACCCATGCTTCACACCCATATAAGAGCGTTGGTAAAACTATACTCTCATACATTCCCCTCTTTGCCTCCAAGGACAAAGTTCTTTGTCTCCACAGACTCCTAAGGGCACCACTCACCCTTTTCCCCTCATCAATTCTATGATTCACCTCATCTTTAATAGACCTATCCGCTGACACGTCCACTCCCAAATAACTGAATACATTCACCTCCTCCATACTCCCTCCCTCCAGTCTGATATCCAATCTTTCATCACCTAATCTTTTTGTTATCCTCATAACCTTACTCTTTCCTGTATTCACTTTTAATTTTCTTCTTTTGCACACCCTACCAAATTCATCCACCAATCGTCATCAGCAAAGAGCAACTGTGACAACTCCCACTTTATGTGTGATTCTTTATCTTTTAACTCCACGCCTCTTGCCAAGACCCTCGCATTTACTTCTCTTACAACCCCATCTATAAATATATTAAACAACCACGGTGATATCACACATCCTTGTCTAAGGCCTACTTTTACTTGGAAATAATTTCCCTCTTTCCTACATACTCTAACTTGAGCCTCACTATCCTCGTAAAAACTCTTCACTGCTTTCAGTAACCTACCTCCTACACCATACACCTGCAACATCTGCCACATTGCCCCCCTATCCACCCTGTCATACGCCTTTTCCAAATCCATAAATGCCACAAAGACCTCTTTAGCCTTATCTAAATACTGTTCACTTATATGTTTCACTGTAAACACCTGGTCCACACACCCCCTACCTTTCCTAAAGCCTCCTTGTTCATCTGCTATCCTATTCTCCGTCTTTCTCTTAATTCTTTCAATAATAACTCTACCGTACACTTTACCAGGTATACTCAACAGACTTATCCCCATATAATTTTTGCACTCTCTTTTGTCCCCTTTGCCTTTATACAAAGGAACTATGCATGCTCTCTGCCAATCCCTAGGTACCTTACCCTCTTCCATACATTTATTAAATAATTGCACCAACCTCTCCAAAACTATATCCCCACCTGCTTTTAACATTTCTATCTTTATTCCATCAATCCCGGCTGCCTTACCCCCTTTCATTTTACCTACTGCCTCACGAACTTCCCCCACACTCACAACTTGCTCTTCCTCACTCCTACAAGATGTTATTCCTCCTTGCCCTATACACGAAATCACAGCTTCCCTATCTTCATCAATATTTAACAATTCCTCAAAATATTCCCTCCATCTTCCCAGTACCTCTAACTCTCCATTTAATAACTCTCCTCTCCTATTTTTAACTGACAAATCCATTTGTTCTCTAGGCTTCCTTAACTTGTTAATCTCACTCCAAAACTTTTTCTTATTTTCAACAAAATTTGTTGATAACATCTCACCCACTCTCTCATTTGCTCTCTTTTTACATTGCTTCACCACTCTCTTAACCTCTCTCTTTTTCTCCATATACTCTTCCCTCTTTGCATCGCTTCTACTTTGTAAAAACTTTTCATATGCTAACTTTTTCTCCCTTACTACTCTCTTTACATCATCATTCCACCAATCGCCCCTCTTCCCTCCCGCACCCACTTTCCTGTAACCACAAACTTCTGCTGAACACTCTAACACTACATTTTTAAACCTACCCCATACCTCTTCGACCCCATTGCCTATGCTCTCATTAGCCCATCTATCCTCCAATAGCTGTTTATATCTTACCCTAACTGCCTCCTCTTTTAGTTTATAAACCTTCACCTCTCTCTTCCCTGATGCTTCTATTCTCCTTGTATCCCATCTACCTTTTACTCTCAGTGTAGCTACAACTAGAAAGTGATCTGATATATCTGTGGCCCCTCTATAAACATGTACATCCTGAAGTCTACTCAACAATCTTTTATCTACCAATACATAATCCAACAAACTACTGTCATTTCGCCCTACATCATATCTTGTATACTTATTTATCCTCTTTTTCTTAAAATATGTATTACCTATAACTAAACCCCTTTCTATACAAACTTCAATCAAAGGGCTCCCATTATCATTTACACCTGGCACCCCAAACTTACCTACCACACCCTCTCTAAAAGTTTCTCCTACTTTAGCATTCAGGTCCCCTACCACAATTACTCTCTCACATGGTTCAAAGGCTCCTATACATTCACTTAACATCTCCCAAAATCTCTCTCTCTCCTCTACATTCCTCTTTTCTCCAGGTGCATACACACTTATTATGACCCACTTTTCGCATCCAACCTTTACTTTAATCCACATAATTCTTGAATTTACACATTCATATTCTCGTTTCTCCTTCCATAACTGATCCTTCAACACTACTGCTACCCCTTCCTTTGCTCTAACTCTCTCAGATACTCCAGATTTAATCCCATTTATTTCCCCCCACCGAAACTCCCCGATCCCCTTCAGCTTTGTTTCGCTTAGGGCCAGGACATATATATATATATATATATATATATATATATATATATATATATATATATATATATATATATATATATATATATATATATATTATAATAATAATTCATATATTATTGTGACCACGAACGAGTGGTATTGATCACTAACAACACTGCACTAGCCAAGGACTCGAACCCATGCTGTACTGATCCGCCTCATGGTGAGCCAGAACCACATGACGCCTTAGACCACAGGACCACCCATTCCTACCAGTACAACGTTCGAGTCCTTGGCTAGCGTAGTGTTGTTATTGATCAATACCGCTCGTTCGTGGCCACAATAATATATATATGCTGCTCGTGGACTAGTACACCAAACAGGGATGAGAATGAAATTAGCCTAGAAGCTTCCACAACACCGAATGTCCTCTGCTGGCGGTCAAACAGCTAGCTCTGCTGGCTGCGCCATCTTTGTTGCATTGGGTGGTCCTGTGGTCTACTGAGTCATATGGTTTTGGCTCACCATGAGGCGGACCAGTACAACATGGGTTCGAGTCCTTGGCTAGTGCAGTGTTGTTATTGATATATATATATATATATATATATATATATATATATATATATATATATATATATATATATATATATATATATAGAAAATGTGTGTATGTGTGTTTGTGCATATATGTGTGTGTGTTTGTGCATATGTGTGTGTGTGTGTGTGTGTGTGTTTGTGCATATATGTGTGTGTGTTTGTGCATATATATGTGTGTGTGTGTGTGTGTGTGTGTATGTGCATATATATATGTGTGTGTACTCACTTAATTGTGGTTCCATGGGCCGATTCCTAGCTCCTGGCTATGTGTGTGCGTTACATTATATATTAGCCTATCCACTCTACTTGCTATCACTCTGATCCTGTACCTTTTTCTCTCCCTCTGTTTCTTTCTCATTTTTTCATTCTTTCTTTCTCACTCTCGCTCTCACTATCACACACACGCAATCACACAGCTCATCTTAACATTTCTGTGCAGACTGTTGGACGGACCCGCCAGAGCCCACACTTAACATGACCAGAAAGTGGAACACTTCCAGAAGTTTGTTTGTCTCCGCCACCTGGAGTTTACCTGTGAGAGAGTTTCACTGGGGGTCAACGCCCCCTGAGCGGGCCCGGTCTGTGACCAGGCCTCCTGGTGTGATCAGATATCGCCTGATCAACCAGGCTGTCTGTGACTGCTGATCAACCAGCTGCACGCAAACCAACGTACGAGCCACAGCCCGGCTGATCAGGAACTGCCTTTAGGTGCTTGTCCAGTGCCAGCTTGAAGACTGCCAGGGGTCTGTTGGTAATCCCCCTTATGTGTGCTGGGAGGCAGTTGAACAGTCTCGGTCCCCTGACACTTATTGTATGGTCTCTTAACGTGCTAGTGACACCCCTGCTTTTCATTGGGGGGATGGTGCATCGTCTGCCAAGTCTTTTGCTTTCGTAGTGAGTGATTTTCGTGTGCAAGTTCGGTACTAGTCCCTCTAGGATTTTCCAGGTGTATATAATCATGTATCTCTCCCTCCTGCGTTCCAGGGAATACAGGTTTAGAAACCTCAAGCGCTCCCAGTAATTGAGGTGTTTTATCTCCGTTATGCGCGCCGTGAAAGTTCTCTGTACATTTTCTATGTCGGCAATTTCACCTGCCTTGAAAGGTGCTGTTAGAGTGCAGCAATATTCCAGCCTAGATAGAACAAGTGACCTGAAGAGTGTCATCATGGGCTTGGCCTCCCTAGTTTTGAAGGTTCTCATTATCCATCCTGTCATTTTTCTAGCAGATGCGATTGATACAATGTTATGGTCCTTGAAGGTGAGATCCTCCGACATAATCACTCCCAGGTCTTTGACGTTGGTGTTTCGCTCTATTTTGTGGCCAGAATTTGTTTTGTACTCTGATGAAGATTTAATTTCCTCATGTTTACCATATCTGAGTAATTGAAATTTCTCATCGTTGAACTTCATATTGTTTTCTGCAGCCCACTGAAAGATTTGGTTGATGTCCGCCTGGAGCCTTGCAGTGTCTGCAATGGAAGACACTGTCATGCAGATTCGGGTGTCATCTGCAAAGGAAGACACGGTGCTGTGGCTGACATCCTTGTCTATGTCGGATATGAGGATGAGGAACAAGATGGGAGCTAGTACTGTGCCTTGTGGAACAGAGCTTTTCACCGTAGCTGCCTCGGACTTTACTCTGTTGACGACTACTCTCTGTGTTCTGTTAGTGAGGAAATTATAGATCCATCGACCAACTTTTCCTGTTATTCCTTTAGCGCGCATTTTGTGCGCTATTACGCCATGGTCACACTTGTCGAAGGCTTTTGCAAAGTCTGTATATATTACATCTGCATTCTTTTTGTCTTCTAGTGCATTTAGGACCTTGTCGTAGTGATCCAGTAGTTGAGACAGACAGGAGCGACCTGTTCTAAACCCATGTTGCCCTGGGTTGTGTAACTGATGGGTTTCTAGATGGGTGGTGATCTTGCTTCTTAGGACCCTTTCAAAGATTTTTATGATATGGGATGTTAGTGCTATTGGTCTGTAGTTCTTTGCTGTTGCTTTACTGCCCCCTTTGTGGAGTGGGGCTATGTCTGTTGTTTTTAGTAACTGAGGGACGACCCCCGTGTCCATGCTCCCTCTCCATAGGATGGAAAAGGCTCGTGATAGGGGCTTCTTGCAGTTCTTGATGAACACAGAGTTCCATGAGTCTGGCCCTGGGGCAGAGTGCATGGGCATGTCATTTATCGCCTGTTCGAAGTCATTTGGCGTCAGGATAACATCGGATAGGCTTGTGTTAATCAAATTTTGTGGCTCTCTCATAAAAAATTCATTTTGATCTTCGACTCTCAGTCTGGTTAGCGGCTTGCTAAAAACTGAGTCATATTGGGACTTGAGTAGCTCACTCATTTCCTTGCTGTCATCTGTGTAGGACCCATCTTGTTTAAGTAGGGGCCCAATACTGGACGTTGTTCTCGATTTTGATTTGGCATAGGAGAAGAAATACTTTGGGTTTCTTTCGATTTCATTTATGGCTTTTAGTTCTTCCCGCGATTCCTGACTCCTAAAGGATTCTTTTAGCTTAAGTTCGATGCTTGCTATTTCTCTGACCAGTGTCTCCCTGCGCATTTCTGATATATTGACCTCTTTTAGCCGCTCTGTTATTCTTTTCCGTCGCCTGTAAAGGGAGCGCCTGTCTCTTTCTATTTTACATCTACTCCTCCTTTTTCTTAGAGGAATAAGCCTTGTGCATACATCGAGTGCCACCGAGTTAATCTGTTCTAGGCATAAGTTTGGGTCTGTGTTGCTTAGTATATCTTCCCAGCTTATATCGGTTAGGACTTGGTTTACTTAGTCCCACTTTATGTTTTTGTTATTGAAGTTGAATTTGGTGAATGCTCCCTCGTGACTAGTCTCATTTTGTCGGTCTGAGGCTCCACGCATACATGTCTGAACCTCAATTATGTTGTGATCTGAGTATATTGTTTTTGATATGGTGACATTTCTTATCAGATCATCATTGTTAGTGAAGATGAGGTCTAGTGTATTCTCCAGTCTAGTAGGCTCTATTATTTGCTGGTTAAAATTGAATTTTGTGCAGAGATTTAAAGGCTCGTGTGAGTGTGAGTTTTCATCAGAGCTGCCTCCTGGTGTTATTACTGCAACAATATTATTTGCTATATTCCTCCATTTTAGGTGCCTTAAGTTGAAATCCCCCAGGAGCAAGATGTTGGGTGCAGGAGCTGGAAGATTTTCCAGACAGTGGTCAATTTTTAACAGCTGTTCCTGGAATTGCTGGGATGTTGCATCCGGAGGCTTGTAGACTACCACAATGACTAGGTTTTGGTTCTCGACCTTTACTGCTAAAACTTCCACTACGTCATTTGAGGCATTAAGCAGTTCTGTGCAAACAAGTGACTCTGCAATGTACAGGCCAACCCCCCCCTTTTGCCTGTTCACTCTGTCACATCTGTATAGGTTGTAACCTGGGATCCATATTTCGTTGTCCAAGTGATCCTTTATGTGGGTCTCAGTGAAAGCCGCGAACATTGCCTTTGCCTCTGCAAGCAGTCCACGGATGAAAGGTATTTTGTTGTTTATTGCTGGCTTTAGACCCTGTATATTTGCAAAGAAGAATGTTATCGGACTGGTGGTATTGTTGGTACTGGGGGGGGATTTTTTTTCCGGCATTAGTATCTGTATCTGTTGGTTTGGAGTGGAGGCCATCGACTGTGGTTCCACTCCAGGAATGACTGGATTTGGTGTACGATTTCTGCCATTTCCTGCCAGTTTTTTTTCCTTCCTGGCACTAAAAAACCTCTCCCTCTTGAGTGGCTGTGGCTACCCAGGTTTTCCCATGGCCTGGATGTTTTGTATCTTTTTGTCCCCTTTAGATGGTATGCCTGGCAATTTAAGTTATAGCACAGTCTTTCCTGTACTGAAGAGGTACACATTTCAGGGTGAAAAAGCTTACAGGAAGGGAGTTTGCATTTTCCTGTTGTCATATGGGCATGACATTTTCTAGGGTGGTCATAGTTGCATGTCCCATCTGTTTTTCCAGATTTCCCATGCCAGCAGATACCAAGTGCATAGTATGTGCACAGGCTTGGTTTCCGTTTGCCTTGGGTTTCTGTGACTGTATTCCCTGTTGGTGCATGTTTCCCTGTCTTATTCCTATCCTCCCTAGCACCAACAATGGAGCTCCCACCAGTTGTTTTTGGTAATTTATCCTCACTATTGCTATTGGAGTCCTCTTGTTTGCTATTTCCTGCGGTATTTCTGGTTTGCAATATTGGTTTTATCTTATCTTTGACTACACTTGTTTCCCTACTATGGCTCCTGTCCTCTATGAGGTCATTTATATGTATTCCTTCCTGCGTATATTTCCCGACTACCTGGACAAAATCTCCAGCTTCACCATTACTGTCTACCAGGACAGTATCTCCAGCTTCACCATTTCTGTCTCCCAGGACAGCACCTCCAGCTTCCCCATTACTGTCTCCCAGGACAGTATCTCCAGCTTCACCATTACTGTCTCCCAGGACAGCACCTCCAGCTTCACCATTACTGTCTCCCAGGACAGCACCTCCAGCTTCACCATTACTGTCTCCCAGGACAGCACTATCAGCCCTACATTTACTGACTACCAGGACATCACCTCCAGCCTTACAGTTTGTGACTACATGGCCAGTATCAAGGGCAGTACCATTCAGCCCGGACTTTTTATGTTCCCATCTGTTGTAGAAAGCTTCCAGGTTTTCTATGAAAGCAGCTTTGATGTTATCCTCTTTTAATACCCTTGTGATTTTAGTCCACAGATTTTCCTCATTTGGGCATACCCAAAAACACTTCTCTGTTTTAATACTGCTTGTAGCTAGTTCTGGGATATCTGCACAAGGAGCGTGACACCAATTTCCACAAAAATGACAATTTATCCATGTGGTAGCCCGTTTGTTTGACTGACCACAGACTACACACAGCTTCATAATGATTTGAATGGTTGATTTACTGCAAGTCTACTAGCAACCTCTTGAATATTATATTAATAACCTTAAATGAAGCTCTAGCTATTTGTATTTCTGTTTCTAACTCTTTTTGTATATTGGACAGCTTACCGTCACGTTCCTGATTTTTAATGTTTGTGTTTATAAGGGCGCCTACAAACCCATCCGTTTACAGTCTGCTTTATTGTCCAATGAAACTGTTTGAAACCAGTCCCGGGTTCGGACCAGTCAAGGGTTCGGACCAGTCGATCTGCTCTGATCAGTGGGTCACTTATTTAAAACATACTGGTCGGTGATTTGAGCTAACACATGAAGGATCTACTGGAAATTATCTACCCGAGTAATATGTGATTTGACTGATACAAAAGTATAACTTGCGTGTTGAAGAGCCGGTGATATCTGGCAGCTCCTACAATGACGTACAGTCGACCTCTTTGTTTATCAATCGCTGTATCTGGCTTTTCTATTTTTGTTTTTCCGTCTCCACCACAATAAATGCTATATTATCACTATAGTTGACTGGTGCAAATTTTGGAGGAAGGGCGCTTTTTCTGTAGTAATAATTGCTTCTCGTTGTGTATATTCGACCGCTGGTAACTACAGGTTATATGAAATTCACAGTAACGTCTCGTATTTCAAGAAAATGAAACTAATGAAAGTCACTCCACTCCACTAAGTACCATTATAATACTGGTTAGTTGCTACTACAACACTGTATTCTGCTATTCACTGGTATCACTAGATTATATGCGAGTACACTAGCAGGCCAGGAAGATTATTACAAACAGCTGACCTGTGGTAAGTTTCTGGCGACTTCTGGCACCTGCCTCTATAGGCTTATCACTTCATTTACAAATTCACCTGTTTTCAAATGACACTTTAGCCTTTATCATCAATATACTAGGGAGCCACTGTAGTATACACTATACACTATGTATACTCAAAGCTTTCAGGGAGACTTTCTTTCCTCTGACACAACGTTCAATTATTATTATTTTTTCCACACGGGAAACAGGCCTATGATTCCCCTCTGGCAGTAAACTCTGCTAGGTAATGCACACTAATTCTCCTTTTTTGACTCAGTATATAATGTTTTCCGCCCAAGATTGGTTCCAGGCGCTAGAGGGATGTATCGTATAGGATTGATGACACAAATTAAAGTTCTAGCACGTAAGAGCGACCGTGAAAACACCAGAAAGCCGGGAGCACAACGAGGCACGCTGACGGTTGGTTAGTGGACATTGTTGACATAGTGGCACAAGCCCCGAAAAATGCAGAAATACACAATATATTATAATAACGAATTCACAAAGCTTACTATAAGTTAACATTTTAAATACAAATTTTAATTTTAAAAGCAACGTTGCGTTTAAAATTCTTGATACAATAAAAACATTTGATTAAGAATTCCTTTCCAAAAATGCTGATGACTGTGTCCATAAAATTACCTGTAAAAAATGTAATAAAGTTTATTACAGTCAAACTGAGGAAAGTCTTGACGTAAGATTACAACAACATATTATTATAATCAAAACTAAGTGGTAAACTCACAACACAAAGGTCATACAGCGCTGCGTACGACGACACAAATATAGCATTAAAACTGTACAAGAGTTTAATGCTCTGTTTATTAATGTGAAAGATTTTAACCATCCAATTGATTGTCATAAGGTTGAGAAGGTTGTACCAGGCAAGTCCATGGTTGAGAGAAAATCGAATCAAGTTTCATAAAAAAGTGCTGATTTTAATATGAATAATATAATATCCACCACAAAATTCCCTTTCTTATCATTCTCACTACGCGCATATTTAAACATACCAACTTAAAGGTTCTCTTCTTGATATTATTAGTAAGCTGTACGGGAAAAGGGGTTACTAACCCATAGCTCCCGGTATTTTAGTTGGCTTTTACAACATGCATGGCTTGCGGAGGAATTTTTTTTATTCAATTTCCCCATAGAGATGAAAGGAAAATAATAAGAACAAGAACTAGTAAGAAAAATCAAAGAAAACTCAGAAGAGTGTTTATACATAATTGTGTATATGCATGTGTAGTATGGCCTAATTGTTTTTGAGAGCTCACTGACTGTGCAGCCTTGAGTTTCTTGATGAGGAAATTAGGAAAATCTTTGATGTTGCTACAAAATTAAATTGCTCTAAGGAGTTTGTAGAAACTGCTTTGCTGGCAGCTAGGAAAAAAAATTATCATAGAACTGAACCTTGAATAACTCCTTAGACCAAGAATGTTCTTGTCCTGCCTTAACAATGAGAATTTATCAGTCCTACCGAATACCCTAAAGTGATTCAATATACAAGTTGTTTTTAAGAATTCAATGATCGTTAAGAGTATATTGATAAAGAGTTCCGCGCCACACTGTGTTGGTGATGTTCTCAGGATTGGGTGTCATGGCTGCAACTTATCTTATGTTGGACACACGGGCAAATCTCTAGATGTTAGAATAACAAAACATCAGTATTCAACAAGAACAGTTCAAGAATCAAATGCGATAATCAGTCATACACAAGTCTGCAACACTCCTGCCAAATACTTGTAAGCCAAAGTCCTGGTTCCACGTACTTATGGCTAGAAAGAAATATTTAAAAATCGGCAATTATAAAACACGATAAACATTCATTATGTAAGGGTAATTGCAGATTATTTATTTTCGATTCGTTTATAATTAAGGCTATTGTGGATAACCTAAACTGGATGCATATGCGAATGCTCTGGATTATCTTAAATGTCATGGTTCCACTCCAAGGAATTTGTGTCTGTCTCCCTGCCATCTTGGGTTAGACCAGCATCTGCCCAAAGAGTCTGGTAGGACTCTTGGATAAACTATAGATGTCTCCCTTTAGTTTTAAGGGAGTCTGCCGAAGACCCGCTTTCTTAATTTTCACTGAAAATTTCCAAGACAAATGCCAGATTTTCAGAATGTAAAGTCTTACATATCGTCCCGAAGTCTAACCGAATTTTTTTTATAATTGTCATGTTACTAATGTTAAGTTCAATAGGTAATCAGTCCATTACCAGAGCTCCTGGCCTATCTCCTATTCCAGTAATACTTAGTCATGCTGGCACCTGGCACTATTATGCCTAGGATACTAAGAATCTCCTGCTTCCCTTTCTCATTCTTGGCATGAATGTTTCACCGAACGAATCTGCTGGGGCCTCTACTCATTTCTGAAACATGGCAAGCTCAGGATGTGTTGAGTGCAACATGAAAGACCTAGAGGTATCATTCAACTCCCCCTTGGGTTCTTTTGCATCTGTTATTTTTTGTTCATAATTTTAGTGTATATATATATATATATATATATATATATATATATATATATATAACAGTGCACTAGCCAAGGACTCGAACCAATGTTGTGCTGGGAAGGTGGGAAGTACAGTGCTTGCAGCCTGAAGGACGGGTGTTGATATGTTGCAGTTTTTTAACTGTAGTGAAGGCGCGCCTCTGTTAAGACAGTGATGGAGTGAATTATGATGAAAGTGTCTCTTCTTTTACGGGTGGGAGACGGCCGATGTGTTAATAAAAAATTATATATATATATATATATATATATATATATATATATATATATATATATATATATATATATATATATGTATATGTATGTTGCAGGTGCTACCCCGGATACTTCATGTACAACTCAGTTCATTTTCCATATGCCTACATCACTTGCTATGGTCAGCTGGGATCCTGGAGTCCTAAACTCTCTAACTGCATTGCTCTTAACGGTAAGTCTGGCTTCAGCACCCTTGTTGATGTCTGAGACGACTCAGTTTATCCTCAGGTTGTTTATCTCCGCCTCGGGTGATGTATCTTTGCCTCGCCTCAGATAATGTATCTTCATCTTAACTAATGTATCTTTGTCTTACTTATTTATGTCGGCCATTTCTGATATATCTTTGACACAGCTGATGTGTCTTTGACCCAATTGATATATGTTTGATCCAGCTAATGAATCTTTGACCCAGTTGATGTTCCTGTTCGTCAGATGACGCACCTTAGCGTCAACTAATTTATCTGTTCCTCAGCTTTAGTTCAAATAACATTTTTGACAATGGATATAATTATAATTAAGAACTTCTAATTAAGAAGTATGGTGTCTGTGACAGTGAGATACATAATTTTTACAAGTAAATATTTTCTTTTACAATTGCACTTACAGGGAAAGATTTTATAATTTCAGTGTGGCGAATACCAGTAGTGAATGCCAGAGTAGTGGTAAACAGAGTTAAATTGGAAGCTCCGTAGTTAAAAGCTCTATTCCACAAGGCACAGTACTCGCCCCCATCCTGTTCTTCATCCTCATATCAGACATAGAGATGTAGTCCACAGCACCATGTCATCCTTAGCACACGATACTAGGATCTGCATGAGACTGTCATTATAGAGGACGCGGTTAACCTCCAAGAAAATATAAACCAAGTTTTCCAATGGGCAACGGAAAATAATATTATGTTCAATGAAGACAAATTTCAACTACTCCGTTATGGAAAACTGGAGGAGATAATTAGAACAAAGCATACTTCAATCTCTGTTCATACAATAGAGCGAAAAAATAATGTGAGGACCTGGAGTGGTAATGTCTGAAGATGACTGAGACACTTATGTAACATATGGAAATCTTTATTAAGGAAATGTTTCGCCACACAGTGGCTTCATCAGTCCAATACAAAGTAGAAATGGGTAAGGAGAGGAGGAGTTTGAGGTAATCAGTCGCTCAGCCTGGAATTGATGTGTTCAGTCCATCCGTCCCGTAGAAAGTGCAGCATAGGGCCGGAGAAGTGGTTTATATACTGTAGTTAAGAGAGTCGAAGCAGGAGGCGGCGGGGTCATAGTGGAACCATCCACTACTATAAGATGATTCCACTATGACCCCGCCTCCTGCTTCGACTCACCTAATTACAGTATATAAGTCACTTCTCCGGCCATATGCTGTACTTCCTACAAGAGTGATGGACTGAACACATCGATTCCAGGTTGAGGGACTGATTACTTCAAACTCCTCCTCTCCTTACCCATTTCTACTTTGTGTTGGACTGATGAAGCCACTGTGTGGCGAAACGTTTCCTTAATATAGATTCCCATATGCTGCATAAGTGTCTCAATCTTCAACTTGTCGGTTTTCAAAACCTTTTATCACACACAAGAGAGACAACACAATAAGTGTCCGGGGCCCAAGACTGTTCAATTGCCTCCCAGAATACATAAGGAGAATTGCCAATAGACCCCTGGCTGTCTTCAAGAAGGCACTGGACAGGCACCTAAAGTCAGTACCTGACCAACCGGGCTGTGGTTCGTACGTCAGCTTGCGTGTGGCCAGCAGTAACAGCCTGGTTGATCAAACACTGATTCACCATGAAGCATGGTCTCAGACCGGGCTGCGGGGGCGTTGATCCCGAAACCCTCTCCAGGTAAAACTCTCCAGGCAAACACAATGTCTGAAGATCTCAGTTTCAAGGATCACAACAGTGCCACGATCACAACTGCAAAGAAAATGATAGGATGGATAACGAGAACGTTCAAAACAGGAGATTCCAAGTCAATGATGATCATTTTCAAATCATTTGTTCTCTCTAGGCTGGAATATTGCTGTACTTTACCGTCTCCGTTCAAAGCAGGTGAAATTGCAAATCTAGAGAATGTACAGAGAACCTTTACTGTACATATAAGAACATAAGAACATATAGAAGGAACACTGCAACAGGCCTACTGACCCATGCGGAGCAGTTCCATGTCCCCCTCCCCCGGATTAGACCAATGAACCCCCCCGTATTAGCCCAGTGACCCCCCAGTCTGGTCACCTCCACTCAAGGATGAAGCACGGCACCAGACCCAGCAGCACAAGCTAGTCAGGTCCAGCTCCCACCCACCCACACCCACTCGTGTATTTATCTAACCTATTTTTAAAACTACACAACGTTTTAGCCTGAATAACTGTACTCGGGAGTTTGTTCCACTCATCTACAACTCTATTACCAAACCAGTGCTTTCCTATATCCTTCCTGAATCTGAATTTTTCCAACTTGAAACCATTGCTGCGAGTCCTGTCTTGGCTGGAAATTTTCAGCACGTTATTTACATCCCCTTTATTTGTAAAGTAAAAGGACACAAGTGCAACTAATGTGACATTTTATTGTGGCAACGTTTCGCTCTCCAGGAGCTTTGTCAAGCCGTTACAAACAGTACATGGACACAGAGAGTATATATAGGCTCAGAGTGAAATTAAGACACATGAATATAGTAGAACTATGTACAGAAGATGAGGTAATTAGTCCTTCATCCTAGGAGTAGGTGCGAAAAACACCGTAGTCGTAGAGATACTGAAGCAGAAGCAAGGCGCCTGACGCTTATATACTAACGTCAGGTGGAAATGGGACGGGTAGCAGACGAGGGCAAAGTCACTGGTAGGCGGGATTCCCCAGTGGAAGTAGGTCCTACCCAAAGAGATGGGTAGGACCTACCCAAAGAGATGGGTAGGACCTACCCAAAGAGATGGGTAGGACCTACTTCCACTGGGGAATACCGCCTACCAGTGACTATGCCCTCGTCTGCTACCCGTCCCATTTCCACCTGACGTTAGTATATAAGCGTCAGGCGCCTTGCTTCTGCTTCAGTATCTCTACGACTACGGTGCTCTTCGCACCTACTCCTAGGTTGAGGGACTAATTACCTCATCTTCTATATATAGTTCTACTATCTTCAAGTTAGGTCCTGGAATTTGTTGTTGAATTAGACACATGTGCAACTCTTGGGTATCTTTATTGAGGAAACGTTTCGCCACACAGTGGCTTCATCAGTCCATACAAAGGAGAAACTTAAAGAACAGGAGGAGAATGAGGTAATCAGTCCCTCAGCCTTGAGTCGATGTGGTCAGTCCATCAATCTTGACGGACTGACCACAAGACTGCAAGTTTCTCCTTTGTATGGACTGATGAAGCCACTGTGTGGCGAAACGTTTCCTCAATAAAGATACCCAAGAGTTGCACATGTGTCTAATTCAACAACATGTCGGTTCTCTGAACCATTCATCTACAATCCTGGAATTTGTATTGATAAAGCCACTGGATGGCGAAACGTCTACAATAAAGATACCCAGATGTTGCACATGTTTCTTAATTTCATCTTGTCAGCACTAATCGCTGTTTCGAATACAATTAAACAAAACAACGGCAGCTTCACCATCTCTGAAGTCTTAACAAGAATCCTCCTGAAAACAGTAAACCCTGCCATCACATAGTCTCTCCTGTTATACTACACAAAGCACATTACAGAGAGTGAACACTGAAACAGGCTGCCTCTATCCAGTCTATATTTGTCTAACCTATTTTTATGTTACCCAAGTAATAGCTTTTATATCCTTCTACTCATGTACGAATTAATTGCTCTACCATATTGTATTACTACTACTACTACAACTTTTGTCACTACTACTACTACTGCCTCTAGTATTGCACCTCACTCTGAGTCTATATATACCCTCTGTGTCCATGTACTGTTTGTAACGGCTTGACAAAGCTCCTGGAGAGTAAAACGTTGCCACAATAAAATGTCACATTAGTTGCACTTGTGTCCTTTTACTTAACATATTGTCGGTAATTCTACCAACATTATTACAATCCCCTTTATTTATTCCTGTTTTCCATTTATACACCTCGATCATATCCCCCTAATTCTACGCCTTTCGAGAGAGTGCAGATTCAGGGCCCTCAGTCTATCCTCATAGGGAAGATTTCTGATACATGGGATCATCTTTGTCATCCTCCTCTGTACGTTTTTCAGAGCATTTATATCCATTCTGTAATACGGTGACCAGAACTGAGCAGCATAGTCTAAATGAGGCCTAACCAAGGATATATAGAGTTGAAGAACAACCTGAGGACTTCTATTATTTATACTTCTAGATATGAAGCCAAGAATTCTGTTAGCTTTATTGCGAACACTAATGCACTGTGGTCTTGGTTTTAGATTACTGCTAACCAGAACTCCTAAATTCTTTTCGCAATCAGTAGTATTAAGATCTACATTATTTAGTTTATATGTGGCATGGTTATTTAACTGTCCAACATTTAGAACTTTGCATTTGTCAATATTAAACTGCATCTGCCACTTCTCCGACCATTGCATCAGTCTATTCAAATCATCCTGGAGTGCTCTAGTGTCCTCATTAGAATGAATTGGACGGCCTATTTTGGTGTCATCAGCAAATTTGCTTATGTCGCTATTTATTCCCTCATCTATGTCGTTTATGTAAATTGTGAACAACAACGGGCCCAACACTGACCCCTGAGGAACACCGCTTGTGACGTGACCCCATTCTGATTTCTCCCCATTTATGCAAACTCTCTGCTGTCTATTTGTCAGCCATGCCTCTACCCAGGAAAAAATTACTCCTCCTATTCCGTGTGCCTTAATTTTCCTCAATAGCCTCTGGTGTGGAACTCTATCGAAAGCCTTACTGAAGTCCATATACACAGTATCATATCCATTACCATGATCTACCTCCTCAAACACCTTAGTGAAAAAAGTTAGTAAATTCGTAAAACAGGAACGCCTCTTTGGCACTATGCCAGTTTGTAGTGATATGTTAAAAAGATTAGCCAAAGGTATGCTAAGTTCCTCTACATTCCTTTAACACCCTTGCAAACAGTTCACCAGGGCCTGAGGATTTGTTAGGCTTTAGTTTCTCTATATGTCTGAGGACCATGTCACTAGTTACTGCAATCGTACATAGTTTATTATCATCCTGTTCTACATAATCTATTATTTCAGGAATATCGCTAGTATTTTCCTGGTTGAAAACTGAGAGGAAGTAGGTATTTAGAATTTCACACATATCCTTATCACTGTCAGTGATCTGACCAGAGTTACTCTTAGTGGGCCAATCTTGTCCCTAATCTTACTTCTGTATACCTGAAAGAACCCTTTTGGATTAGTCTTTGAATCCCTTGCGACCTTAGCCTCATAATCCCTTTTTGCTTTTCTTATTCCTTTCTTTATTTCTCTCTCTAATTGAATATATTGATTTCTTAACTGCCCATCCCCTCTTTTGATACGCCTATATATGCCTCTCTTTTGACCAATGAGATGTTTTAATCTATTGTTCATCCATTTGGGATCATTTTTGTTAGATCTAATTTCCCTACTCGGAATAAAAGTTGTCTGGGCAGCTAGAACTATGCTCTGAAAAACGTCATATTGGCAACTAAGATCACCTACCTGACCCATGGTCAGGACATCCTAATTTAGCCCACCCAGGTAATTTTTCAGTCCCAAGAATTCGGTCAAGCGAAAATTTGGGACAGAGATTTGATTGCAGTTATCTGGGTAATTCCATGATATATTGAAACTAAGTGATTTGTGATCACTTTCCCCAAGCTCATCATTAACCTCAAGATTATTAATTAGTGAATCTTTGTTGGCAAGAACCAAGTCAAGCAGATTGTTTCCTCTAGTTGGTTCTGTCACAACCTGTTCTAAAAAGCAATCCTGAACCGTATCAAGAAAGTCACTAGACTCAAGATTTCCTGTCATATTGTTCCAATCAATTTGTCTAAAGTTAAAATCTCCCATTATCACAACATTTTCATATCTAGATTCCTTATGAATTTCGTCCCATAACAGCTTACTGCACTCCCTATCAAGGTTTGGGGGCCTATAAATCACACCCAAAATTAATTTGTCACGTCCCTCGAGAAATTGTAGCCAAACAGATTCTGTGTTCGATGTTTCTAATCTTATATCATGTCTAAGACAATTTAAATTTTCTCTGACATACATCGCCACTCCACCACCCTTCCTGTTGACCCTATCAGTGTGGAATAGTTTATAGCCCTGTATGTTGCATTCAGAAGGCATTTCTCTATCTTTCAGGTTGAACCAGGTCTCTGTTATACCAATAATATCTATATTACCTACACTTGCAAGTAATTTTAGCTCATCTATCTTATTTCTTAGACTCCTACTATTTGTATAGTAAACATTAAGGGAGCTAGTCACTCGTTGCCCTCTACTATCTCTCATTGTTTGTTGATCAATTGATTTGCCATTACTAGTAACTTTATTTTGAATATTGTCTTTTAAACATATCCCTGAGGTATCCCGGTAATAACTGCTGTTTTTAACCCTAATGCTGCAGCCTGATTGTTTCCCACAAACACCCATACCTCTATAATCTATCAGTTTAAATTCCTAGACATGTCATCAATTACCCTCTCAATTGAATTGGCTAATGCAACCACTCCATCCCAAGAGAGATGACATACATATCACGTTTGCCAAAGAATAGGTTCCAGTTATCAATGCATGGGATTGCAAGTTCCTTGCAGTACCTGTCTAGCCAGCAATTTATACCAATTGCCCTAGACATCCATTCATTGCCCACTCCCTTTCTAGGCAAGATGCTACATATGACTAGGATCCCTCCCTTAGACCTAACTACTTCTATGGCTGACTTGTACTTATCCAGCAGCTCCTCTCTCCTCCCCTTCCCAATGTCATTACCCCCAGCACTAAGACAGATAATGGGCTTGTTCCCATTAATATTATCCAACCTGCTGACTATGTCGCCAATACCAGCTCCAGGAAGACACACTCTCTGTCTGACCTTTCTGTCTCTGTTACAAAATGCACGGTCCATATATCTCACCTGAGAATAGCCTACTATTAAAATATTCTTACCTTGATTAGCAGGGGAATCAGTGGTACCTTCAACCTCACTAACCACTGAAGTACACTCGTCTTGGAGAACAGAGAATCGATTTCCTACCTTCGCATCTTCTCTATTAACTCTCCTCATCTTCATTCTTCCTGAACTGTGAACCACTTGCCACTTAAAGCGGCTGCCACTATCACTGCTGGTGACCATTCCTTCCTTACCAGCTAAATCCTTCTCACACTCGCTTCCAAACTCATCTATGTGAAGCTTCAGCCTCCTATTTTCCTCCTGAAGAAGTAGAACCTCCTTCTTCAACACTTGAACCTGAGATTCTAAAATACTACAACAAGCCATGGTGCTTGGTAACAGCCCACGCTAACTTCCAAGAGCTTAGGCAGGTATGACCGCAGGTGACCACTGACGCCTCAGCTGCTGGGAACGCTTGGAAGCACTTGACTTATACTCGCTGGAACGCAGGCGAGAGATGTATCATAAACTACACTTGGAAAATCCTAGAATTTATGGTCCCGAATCTGCACACAGAAATCACACCCTACGAAAGTAAAAGACTGGGCAGGCGGTGCAAAATACACCCAGTGAAAAGTAGGGGATTGGTACAATAAGAGAAAACACCGTAAGTGTCCGGTGCCCAAGACTTTTCAACACCCTCCCACCATGCATAAGGGGAATTACCAATACGCCCCTGGCTGCCTTCAAGAGGGAGCTGGACAGATACTTAAAGTCGGTGCCGAATCAACCGGGCTGTGGTTCTCACGTTGGACTACGTGCGGCCAGCAGTAATAGCCTGCTGATCAGGGCGTAATCCACCGGCAAGACTGGTCGTGGACCGGGCCGCAGGGGCGTTAATCCCCGGAATACCCTCCAAGTAACTTAGGTAAGTTACCCGTAGTTGATTCCCAGACCTTTAGGCGCCGTGGTTATAAAACTGATGTCATTTGTCTCTCCCATTACTTCTCAGTGGGAAAGAGAGTGTGATCATCAAGTCTAATCATGAACCTCACATCAAAGGAACGCCGTCTGAATAAAGATTTGCTCCGCAAACTGTCTTTTCCACATACGTATTATTGTTTTTGAGCTAGAGACAAGGTGTTTGGTTCTGAACCTTCTGGAGTTACCAATGCTGCTACTGATTTTCTAATTGCCCTATATCGGTAGTTTCAGAAATTATGATAGCAGTATGTAACTCTGTGTTATAAGCTTGTTTTTCTACGCACCGATATTTTCTTCCTCCTTCGTACTGTCATGTTATCAAATGATGCCTCTATGTTGAAATGCTCACATAATGTTTAATATTAAAGATACATAATTCATTACAGGTAAAAGAGGATTTTGCTTAGCTTTACGAATTTAAACGAAACTACGTTTTTTTTAACGTTATCTGGAGTGCATACTTGCAATTTTTCGGGTGCATGGTAATGGTTTTTAGCTAATGGAGTTGGTTGAGTATACTGTGTGTAGAAAACAAATCTGTTTCATGCATGCATTGCATAGCTATATAATGAATAATGACCGTGAAAGATACTTTTAAGACAGTAATTATATCAGTCAAAGAGCATCAAGAAATATTTCCGGTGAAGAGAACTTGGTAAGTCACAACACACAACAGTCATTTCTCATTCTGCTGGAATCAGCAAGAACACGAAAGTAAAAACCGTTACTGGATATCTCTGAAACTTTAAAGGAAACTCAAGTTTCATAATCTTTTCCTGTCACAGACAATTCAGAAGCTTATTCGCAAGCTTGCTACCTTAACCAACAGGCTAGAAGCTTGCTACCTTAACCAACAAGCTTGCTACCTTAACCAACAGGCTAGAAGCTTGCTACCTTAACCAACAGGCTAGAAGCTTGCTACCTTAACCAACAGGCTAGAAGCTTGCTACCTTAACCAGCAAGCTTGCTACCTTAACCAACAAGCTAGAAGCTTGCTAACTTAACCAACAAGCTTGCTACCTTAACCAACAAGCTAGAAGCTTGCTACCTTAACCAACAAGCTAGAAGCTTGCTACCTTAACCAGCAAGTTTGCTACCTTAACCAACAAGCTAGAAGCTTGCTAACTTAACCAACAAGCTAGAAGCTTGCTAACTTAACCAACAAGCTAGAAACTTGCTAACTTAACCAACAAGCTAGAAGCTTGCTAACTTAACCAACAAGCTAGAAGCTTGCTAACTTAACCAACAAGCTAGAAGCTTGCTAACTTAACCAACAAGCTAGAAGCTTGCTAACTTAACCAACAAGCTAGAAGCTTGCTAACTTAACCAACAAGCTAGAAACTTGCTACCTTAACCAACAAGCTAGAAGCTTGCTACCTTAACCAGCAAGTTTGCAAACTTAACCATCACGCTAGAAGCTTGCTACCCTAACCAACAAGCTAGAAGCTTTGTACCTTAACCAGCAAGTTTGCTACCTTAACCAACAAGCTAGAAGCTTGGTACCTTAACCAGCAAGTTTGCTACCTTAACCAACAAGCTAGAAGCTTGCTACCTTAACCAGCAAGTTTGCTACCTTAACCATCAAGTTAGAAGCTTGCTACCTTAACCAACAAGCTAGAAGCTTGCTACCTTAACCAGCAAGTTTGCTACCCTAACCAACAAGCTAGAAGCTTGCTACCTTAACCAGCAAGTTTGCTACCTTAACCAACAAGCTAGAAGCTTGCTACCTTAACCAGCAAGTTTGCTACCTTAACCATCAAGCTAGAAGCTTGCTACCCTAACCAACAAGCTAGAAGCTTGCTACCTTAACCAGCAAGTTTGCTACCTTAACCAACAAGCTAGAAGCTTGCTACCTTAACCAGCAAGTTTGCTACCTTAACCAACAAGCTAGAAGCTTGCTACCTTAACCAGCAAGTTTGCTACATTAACCAACAAGCTAGAAGCTTGTTACCTTAACCATCAAGCTAGAAGCTTGCTACTCTAACCAACATGCTAGAAGCTTGCTACCTTAACCAGCAAGTTTGCTACCTTAACCAACAAGCTAGGAGCTTGCTACCTTAACCAGCAAGTTTGCTACCTTAACCAACAAGCTAGAAGCTTGCTACCTTAACCAGCAAGTTTGCTACCTTAACCAACAAGCTAGAAGCTTGCTACCTTAACCAGCAAGTTTGCTACCTTAACCAACAAGCTAGAAGCTTGTTACCTTAACCAACAAGCTAGAAGCTTGCTACCTTAACCAACAAAATAGAAGCTTGCTACCTTAACCAGCAAGTTTGCTACCTTAACCAACAAGCTAGAAGCTTGCTACCTTAACCAGCGAGTTTGCTACCTTAACCAACAAGCTAGAAGCTTGCTACCTTAACCAGCAAGTTTGCTACCTTAACCAACAAGCTAGAAGCTTGCTACCTTAACCAGCAAGTTTGCTACCTTAACCAACAAGCTAGAAGCTTGCTACCTTAACCAGCAAGTTTGCTACCTTAAGCAACAAGCTAGAAGCTTGCTACCTTAACCAGCAAGTTTGCTACCTTAACCATCAAGCTAGAAGCTTGCTACCCTAACCAACAAGCTAGAAGCTTGCTACCTTAACCAACAAGCTAGAAGCTTGCTACCTTAACCAGCAAGTTTGCTACCTTAACCAACAAGCTAGAAGCTTGCTACCTTAACCAGCAAGTTTGCTACCTTAACCAACAAGCTAGAAGCTTGCTACCCTAACCAACAAGCTAGAAGCTTGCTACCTTAACCAGCAAGTTTGCTACCTAAACCAACAAGCTAGAAGCTTGCTACCTTAACCAACAAGCTAGAAGCTTGCTACCTTAACCAGCAAGTTTGCTACCTTAAGCAACAAGCTAGAAGCTTGCTACGTTAACCAACAAAATAGAAGCTTGCTACCTTAACCAGCAAGTTTGCTACCTTAACCAGCGAGTTTGCTACCTTAACCAACAAGCTAGAAGCTTGCTACCTTAACCAGCAAGTTTGCTACCTTAACCAACAAGCTAGAGGCTTGCTACCTTAACCAGCAAGTTTGCTACCTTAACCAACAAGCTAGAAGCTTGCTACCTTAACCAGCAAGTTTGCTACCTTAACCAACAAGCTAGAAGCTTGCTACCTTAATCATCAAGCTAGAAGCTTGCTACCCTAACCAACAAGCTAGAAGCTTGGTACCTTAACCAGCAAGTTTGCTACCTTAACCAACAAGCTAGAAGCTTGCTACCTTAACCATCAAGCTAGAAGCTTGCTACCTTAACCAACAAGATAGAAGCTTGCTACCTTAACCAGCAAGTTTGCTACCTTAACCAACAAGCCAGAAGCTTGCTACCTTAACCAGCAAGTTTGCTACCTTAACCAACAAGCTTGCTACCTTAACCATCAAGCTAGAAGCTTGGTACCCTAACCAACAAGCTAGAAGCTTGGTACCTTAACCAGCAAGTTTGCTACCTTAACCAACAAGCTAGAAGCTTGCTACCTTAACCAGCAAGTTTGCTACCTTGACCAACAAGCTAGAAGCTTGCTACCTTAACCAGCAAGCTTGCTACCTTAACCAACAAGCTAGAAGCTTGCTAACTTAACCAGCAAGTTTGCTACCTTAACCAACAAGCTAGAAGCTTGCTACCTTAACCATCAAGCTAGAAGCTTGCTACCCTAATCAACAAGCTAGAAGCTTGGTACCTTAACCAGCAAGTTTGCTACCTTAGCCAACAAGCTATAAGCTTGGTACCTTAATCAGCAAGTTTGCTGCCTTAACCGTCAAGCTGGAAGCTTGCTACCTTAACCAGCAAGTTTGCTACCTTAACCAACAAGCTAGAAGCTTGCTACCTTAACCAGCAAGTTTGCTACCTTAACCATCAAGCTAGAAGCTTGGTACCTTAACCATCAAGCTAGAAGCTTGCTACCTTAACCAACAAGATAGAAGCTTGCTACCTTAACCAGCAAGTTTGCTACCTTAACCAACAAGCTAGAAGCTTGCTACCTTAACCAGCAAGTTTGCTACCTTAACCATCAAGCTAGAAGCTTGGTACCTTAACCAACAAGATAGAAGCTTGCTACCTTAACCAATAAGATAGAAGCTTGCTACCTTAACCAACAAGATAGAAGCTTGCTACCTTAACCAGCAAGTTTGCTACCTCGACCAATAAGCTAGAAGCTTGCTACCTTAACCAGCAAGTTTGCTACCTCGACCAATAAGCTAGAAGCTTGCTACCTTAACCAGCAAGTTTGCTACCTCGACCAATAAGCTAGAAGCTTGCTTCCTTAACCAGCAACGTAGTTGCCTTGATGCCGGACAAGAGTTCTTGATAATATATTAACTTTTATTTTAAATAATTTGAGGAAATACTTTTCTTTCAATCTGAGACATTATTTGGTCATTCATATAGACTTTAATAAAATACATTGTTTGGGTTCAATAGTCTAGCGCTGTTTTATTTTATTTATACAGTTTGCATGAATTTGTATTAATTTATATAACACTGTATGTATGTCTTGTATAGTTTTAAATACACATTATGCTCTCCCGTGATGGGGTTAGTGTGTAAGGCGCCTGTGGCACCCACGGGAATCAATGTCATTACCGGGGTCAACTCGCTCAAGTTGAACGGTACCCTCAGTTTCATCTGCCCCTTGAACATGGCCACCACATCCCTTAACACTACACAGAACCTCACCTGCTCTACGGTAACCGACCACACTGAAGTCCACTACTCCTTCGTCCCCCAAGTTGAGCCTTGCCAAGGTGAGTGACGACATTTTTCCCATCTCTGTTATTTTTCTTATCAGAATAACGAGTTACTGAGTTATCATCACTCATCCGTGATACTAGAGTTAAAACTAGATATTTTTTCAGCATAGGATAAATTACGACGTGACAGTTACTTGAAACTAAAAATGGTCGAGTTCCACATATAGCAAAGAACTAAATTTGCTTGAGAGTTTTGTTTCATGCGTAAACAAAATTCGTGCGACTTGGTAATGGTGGCCCGGTCTTTGATCGTTCATACTCTGTATATAATCTCTGACCTTCAAAAGCTTTATACAAGGATCCTCATTAAAAACTTCTTTCAAAATTACAGGTTCATGGTATAAATGTGAACAAAAGTTGTTTGAAAACAGTTTTTGTGAATGCAAACAGCGGAAAGGGATTAGCAAGGCTGAATATAATAACTGGTTTGCTACAAGACTCAGTCATGAGACCAGATTTATTTATAATATAATTAAATAACATCATTTGCATACTGCGTTGGTCTCCAAGAATGAAATGTATTCATCATCCTAATACTTTTATCAGTCCAAATGTTTATTTTTTCGTTTGTCGTCAGCTACATGCAGAAGTGTTTCCTCTCCTTCGTCGCTCACAGACCTTGCTATCCTCTCCTGCAAAAATGTGTCTTGGAGCAACGTAGCGACGACCTGGTGGTACACCACCATGGATTCAATTGTTACAGTGTGTTTATTTCTAAGTAGTTCTGTTTATTTTACCGCAACCTCTTTATGAAATGTCATCAAGGACTACCATAAAGATAAGAATATCTCCCAGGTTCGTTTACCGCTCTCTCTCCAACTTCTTACAAAATTTGCAAATTTTTTCCTCAGAGGAAGAAGAAATGTTACATGCACAGTCCTTCCCTAATGTTATGGTTATTGCACGTTTGTCGTCATGTAGAAACGTGTCAATACTTCCCCATAGCTCCCAGACCTTGTTATCCTCTCCTGCCACAGTGTGTCTGGGAGCACCGAGTGTGGGCAACGCCACGACCACCTGGATCAACACCACCATATACCAAATCGGTGACATAGTGACAGCAACCTGCCTCAAGGGATACCAACTTGACTTCGGGGTAACTGACCAGACTGTCGTAACTGACCAGACTGTCAACTGCACGGCGACCGGCTGGGAAAACGTTACGTCCTGTTACTTAGGTTGGTGTACTTATTGCTTGGTGAGCATTATTTTGTCTGTTAGGTTAGTGTACCCATTGCTTGGTGAGCTTTGTTTTGTCTCTCCTGAAAGTGAGTACGAGATGGGGGGAGTAGAGGTGCCCCGTGGCCTGGTGGCAAAAGCTCTCGCTTCACACGGCAAGGGCCCGGGTTCGATTCCCGGCGAAGGGGTGGCATCATCGGACATGTTTCCTTACACCGGTTGTCTATGTTCACCTATCAGTAAAATGGGTACCTGGGTGTGGGTCGCATCCTGGGATAAAATTGACTTAATTTCCCCGAAATGCTCTGCATAACAAGTGGCTTTTTATATAGTAGTATGTCATTGATGTCAGCTAGGAATGTATACCTTGTACATGTACTTGTAGAAATAGATATTATTATTATTATTATTATTATTATTATTATTATTATTATTATTATTATATAACAGGAAGCTAATGGGGGTGTGTGAGGGATAAGTGAGGGTGAGCAAGCAGGGAATGAGTGAGGATAAGGGGGATTGCAAAAGAGTTAGGAACGGTGGAATGAAACGAAATGAAATTCCGAGCTAGTAGAGCTGAAAACGAGTTCAGAATTAAACACGTGGAAAGTGACGACGAGTGATGGACAGTGATGACATGTAATGGGGAATGAGGGTGAGTGATAAGAGGCAATGGTGAGTGATGGAGAGTGAGGGTGAGTGATAAGGAGGCAGGCAGAAAAAGAAAGAAATAAAGAAAAGTGTTTGTCCTAGTTAAGGACGTGTGTTTATTATCAGAAGTTTAACTGAGGCATATATTCTTTCTGATAATTATAAACAAGGAAAAGAATCAAGTCTCCAAGGAGAGTCGAGTATAATGCATTGTTTACTGTGATGAGGAAGGTTAGGTTAGGTAAAGTTTGTTAGAAAACACGACAAGTGTTTCCTGACGTGGGTCTTAGTCATGTGATGACCCACAACGGGAGCTTTTGGTCATCTGACCGAGGCCTTCCACTTGCTTACCCGTCCACTCCTTTAAAAATTATGGAAGGGAATTTATAAGACGTGGTATAATTACAGCTGTAATAAGGAATCTTATGATAGTGATTGCTGTAATAAGGCTAGGTATGATAATGGCAGGTATAACGAGGAGATATATAATAATGATTGCTGTATTAATCAGAGATACGATAATGATAGCTATAGTAAAGAAATATATAATGATAGAGCATATCAGGAGGCTGGTACGAAAAAAATGCTGTATATATAAATTATATTCCAACATAATAGATGCGCACTGTAACTAATTTTTGGCTCTGATGTCACGGTGGGAAGAGTAGATGGAAATTCAGTCATGATGGCATGACACTATATAATTATAACCCGAGCACAATATAATCTTAATTAAAGTACTTACAACTAGTATGGAAATACCTTATAAACTTATACCTAACAAAGTCTGTGTAAGTGTTTGTTTAACAGAGGAAAAACAGTTACAACTTCCTTACTATATATTCAGTGACCTGTATTCTAATTGCAATTATTGTTAGTATTGTTATAAAATTCAGTGGAAAGTATTGAACACATAAGGATCATGCGGCACTTAGGGAAGTGAGGTTAAGAGAAGTAAATCAGGTTGTATGTGAGGAACAGAAAGGTAGCTGTAATTCATCGAATCCAAAGTCCTACAGCAGCATCAGAGAAACCCTGTCCTTGAAGTACTGTGAACTTTGTGTTCTCCCCAGCATGTGTTGACCAGCCTCCATCCCTGGGTGCCAACACTACGTGGAACATCACACACAACAACATCACCACAGTCCTCAACCACCAGTGTCCCAACGGTACTTTAATGTTGCTAAATGTAAGTACTATATTATTATTATTATTATTATTATTATTATTATTATTATTATTATTATTTTTATTATTATTATTATTATATAAACACTAAACGTATGTGGGTCATACAGTGCAAAAGAGAAAAGGTGTGTGCAGAAGGCAGAGGCAAGTGCCACAGAGTGTACATGAAAAACAAGTGCCAACCTGTGTGCAAGGTAAGGGCAAGTGCTCATGTGTGTGCAGGGTAATGCAACTGCAAAGGTACACAAATAACCCACACATAAAAGAGAGAAGCTTACGACGACGTTTCGGTCCGGCTTGGACCATTGACAAAGTCACAAGGTGTGTGCATGGGGAGGCAAAGGGCGACGCATACACCGGGAGGGAAGAGGCAAGCATTAATAACGAGTGTGTCTGGGGAGACAGGTGCCAGTGTGTGTGCAGGGGTGAGGCAGATGCCAGGGTGTGTACAGGGGGAAGGTTGATGCCAGGGTGTGTGTGCAGTGGGAAGGCAAATGCCAGGGTGTGTGTACAGGGGGAAGGCAGATGCCAGGGTGTGTGCAGGGAGAAGGCAGGTGCCAGGGTGTGTGCAAGGGGAAGGCAGATGCCAGGGCGTGTGCAGGAGGAAGGCAGGTGCCAGGATGTGTGCAGGGGTGAGGCAGATGCCAGGGTGTGTGCAAGGGTGAGGAAGATGCCAGGGTGTGTGTGCAGGGGGAAGGCAGATGCCAGGGTGTATGCAGGGGTGGGCCAGATGCCAGGGTGTGTGTTGGGGGAAGGAAGATGCCAGGGTGTGTGTGCAGAGGGAACGCAGATGCCAGGGTGTGTGCAGGGGGAAGGAAGATGCCAGGGTGTGTGCAGAGGGAAGGCAGATGCCAGGGTGTGTGCAGGGATGAGGCAGATGCCAGGGTGTGTGCAGGGGGAAGGAAGATACCAGTGTGTGTGCAGAGGGAAGGCAGATGCCAGGGTTTGTGCAGGGGAAAAGCAGATGCTAGGGTGTGTGGAGAGGGAAGGCAGATGCCACGGTGTGTGCATGGGGAAGGCAGACGCCAGGGTGTGGGCAGGAAAAGGCTCGTATAAACATATATACTGGGGAAGGTAAGTGGCAGTGTGTGTGAATTGGGGATTCAAGTGTTAGTGTGTCTGGGGAGAGTTAAGTGCCAAGGTGTATAGGTGGAGGTTTGCGTGTGGAACAGAAGATTAGTCAGACTGAGGGAGACCGCATATCGACAAAAATATGAGAATCAACACCGTGAGTCCTTAGATAGACGGGACACTCAATGAAACCATAGTTAACTGTCAGCAATCTGAGTAATAAATTGGAATTGATTTGTTAATGAAGTAAACTGCATTCGGTAATGTAAAAAAAATCACAACGTCCCCCTCACAGACTAATCATACGCTTTCATAACCCAATCATTTGTTCTTTCACACACTCGACGTAATGCATACGTCGTATTCTGATAACAGAATATTATGTAAAATGCAGTCAGACGTTAACACACGCATTACTTGGTGCATTCTATAAAGGAAGCGCCTACACAATCCAATCACCTGGTTTTTAGAGACACAAGAGGAATGAAATGACGTATTGTTGGCAGGTATGAGGGCAAACGTAAGTTGCAGCACAAGCTCTTAGGAGCTCTATGGTTTCGCTCTACACAGAGCCAAACATTTGTCCCAATAACAGTTTGTTTTGGAACTTGTGTCTTTGAGTGCATAACATGATGATGATTACCTTGTATTCTAGAGCACACAGCAACTGGTGAATAAGACAACGGTAACATGTGGCGCTGACGGCCTGTGGACCCCAGCTTACCTACCTCCATGTTTGTTCTGTGAGTATCCAGACCAGCACATTTATTCAAAACATTTGCACAGTTATATTACATAATAAAGAATAATGAAATGCATAAAACTTTGCCCATGATTTGAGGACGAAATTAAGAGAGATTATTAACATTTCAGTTAGATGATAATTCAGTTTAGTCGGCTTTAACGTATACTTTTAGGGATTTTTTTTAAGCACGGATTAAAGATATGCACAGAAATCGGTAGGTAAATACAAAAAATAATTATAATAGCAATAGGATAACGTATGTAGTTGTAGCTTAAACAGGAGTAACCAGGTAAAATTCAAGTAGAATGGTCTTAATAAGAGAAAACGAAGTGTAGGGAATGAATTAAAAACAGAAGAATTAGTGAGAAGCATGAACAGCGGTTTTGAGAAAAACTGCTGGGAAGTAAGAACATTTTTAAAAAGAGATAAATAAAGTAAAAAAAAGAAGCCTAGAAGAAAGTAGACTTGTCACTCGAGAATAAAAGTGGCGAGATGTTATATTGTGAGGTGGAGATGAAGAGAATAACTTAGAAACCTTACCTAACCTGTCTTAAACTAGCGCAATTTTTTAGGTAATTCTGCTATGTATAGCATAGGTCAGAAAATGTATTCAACATTTCTTTAATTCAATAATTTTTTCTTATGTTCTGATTGATTTCTGCTGATTTATGGCAAAAACAAGTTTTTCTGCTAATTCGTCAAAGAACACCCTTGCCGAGTAGACCAAATTCATTGGTTCGGCTTATTTGGCACGACAGACAGACAGACAGACAGACACACACACACACACACACACACACACACACACACACACACACACACACACACACATATATATATATATATATATATATATATATATATATATATATATATATATATATATATATATATATATATATATATATGCGCAATAAGATCACAGTAAACATGTGATTTTAAAATATGCAAAACAACCACTGTGAAAGAGTAGTGAAATTCCAAGCGCTTTCGTGACTACTCACATTGTCAACTAGACAGGACCTGTCTAGTTGGACCAGCGGACCTACTGCAGTGTTCCTCTTTTCTTATGAGTCCGGTATTGTCGCGCGTCAGGTGTTTCTTTGTTGTGGGAGTTGACTGTGAGGTGTAGTCTAAGCCCTTTAATTGCCTTCCTTTGATGTATTACTTTCATAGTTCCTTGACAATGTGAGTAGTCACGAAAGCGCTCGGAATTTCACTACTTCCACAGTGGTTGTTTTGCATATATATATATATATATATATATATATATATATATATATATATATATATATATATATATATATATATATATATATATATTGCTGATGGCACTGCTTTTGGGAGATTCTGAAGAGAAGTTGCAGAGGTTGGTGCATGAGTTTGGTAGGGTACGTAAAAGAAGAAAATTAAAAGTGAATATAGGAAAGAGTAAGGTGATGAGGATAGCAAAAGAATTAGGTGACGAGAGATTGGATATGAGATTGGAGGGAGTATGGAGGAGGTGAATGGATGTGTCAGGAGATGGGACTATGAAAGATTAGGTGAATCATTTAACTGATGAGAGGAAAATGGTGAGTGGTGCACTTAGAAGTCTGTGGAGACAAAGAACTTGGTCTATGGAAGCAAAGAGAAGAATGTATGAGCTCTTATAAGGGTGTGAAACATAGGAGGTGAATGTTGCAACAAGGAGAAGGCTGGAGGCAGTGGAGATGTCATGTCTGAGGGCGATGTGTGGTGTGAATATAATGCAGAGAATTCGTAGTTTGGAAATTAGGAGGAGGTGCGGGATTATCAAGACTATTATCCAGAGGGCTGAGGAGGGGTTATTGAGGCAGTTCGGACATACAGAGATGTTGGAACAAAATAGAATGACATCGAGAGTGTATAAATCTGTTGTGAAAGGAAGTAGGGGTATGGATCGGCCTAGGAAACGTTGAAGGGAGGGGGTAAGGGAGGTTTTGTGTGCGAGGGGCTTGGACTTCCAGCAAGCATGCGTGAGCGTGTTAGGAGCGAATGGAGACAAATGGTTTTTAGGACTTGACGTACTGTTGAAGTGTACGCAAAGTAACATTTATGAAGGGATTCAGGGAAACCGGCACGCCGGACTTGAGTCCTGGAGATGGGAAGTACAGTGCCTGCACTCTGAAGAAAGGGGTGTTAATGTTGCAGTTTTATAACTGTAGTGTAAGCGCGCCTCTGGCAAGACACTAATGGAGTGAATGATGAAAGATTTTCTTTTTCGGGCCACAATGCTTTGGTGGGAGACGGCTGATGTGTTAATAATAATAATAATAATAATAATATATATATATATATATATATATATATATATATATATATATATATATATATATATATATATATATATATATATATATATATATATATATATATATACACATACACACACAATATGTGTGTGTGTGTGGAATTTTAAAGATGACTCAGCAACTCTACTACTCTCCTAAACAGACTGTACAGAAGAACCCTTCGTAGCTAACGCTACTACCACGTGGCTCAACACCGATATTTACATGGTGGGGGATATAGTGAACGCAACCTGTATCACCAGTAACCTGGTGGACACAGTCAACATCACACAGTCAATCAACTGCACCACAACTGGTTGGAGTTCGTCTAAACCATGCCAAAAAGGTTAGATTGTGTTATTATTATTTTTATTATTATTATTATTATTATTAGTCTGGGTACTGGTTGAGTTATTTCCGAAATATCACAATGCATATGAAATATCTGGGAAGAGAATTGGAATGAGGTGTTTGCCAACCACTGAAGAAACTGATGATTAATTAGTTAATAAGACTTACTGAGAAATCTTCTGGTATGTTTATCGCAATGATATATATAAAACTGTATAAGCCGCTGGATGACGAAACGTCTACATAGTAGAGATACTCAGATGTTGCACGTGTGTTCAATTCATGACAAAAAAATACTGATTATGATTGAAAGCCGCAGTATATTTGATAGCAATCATCATGCAATGACTCGAGGCGATCACCCCATCCGAGTGGTCAAACCTGGACAGTAAACCTAAGAGCTGTTTGAGTTTACCAGTCAGTGGTGTGGATCCATGTGACACTTAACAAGTGGCTTATCCAACTTCAATTTATCAATGTATACAAATTTCTTGTTACGCTTTAAGCTGCTTTAGTAAGCTTTTTTATTCGCATTTAAAATTATAAATAAATTTATTTCATCTCTGTATTATTTTACTTGTCATATATCAGTGTTTTACCTTTAATGTGTTGTATTTGATCTTCCAGCATGCATCGATGATCCTCCAG
This sequence comes from Cherax quadricarinatus, assembly GCF_038502225.1. NCBI lineage: Eukaryota > Metazoa > Arthropoda > Malacostraca > Decapoda > Parastacidae > Cherax > Cherax quadricarinatus. The sequence goes on along the minus strand of NC_091330.1, from coordinate 24,374,667 downwards.
TGGCAGCGAGTAACATGACTAGAGATGTTCTGACTAGCAGATTTGTTGGTTCCGTCCTTCAGTACGTGTGTTATCCTGATCAGCTTATGATCATTAACGTGAGTTCGGTACCAACGCTTCATTACTTACATTAAGAAAACGTTAAAACTGTATGAGTAACACAGCACTGCTTTAGGAGTGTGTGCAGCAGAGATTAGAGGAGCTGAGGGTTGGTGTGAGTGTGCAATGGAAATCGTAGTTGGTGCAATACGTTAATTTCATTCAAAAAAGTCTTTGAATCTAAAATAAGGGTTGAGTTTTCAAGAATGGGTAGTCAAAAGTTCATCAGGGCGTTGGTGGTTGGAAAGGTAAATTAAGAAATATTACCAGAATTGAAACAAGAGGAAAAAAGGGACGAAATTAATCGGGGTGATGATTAAGAAAAGTAGTGGTACTGGCAGTAATTATTCTATATATAGGAGAATCTTGAGCATCGTCGAGATAATGAGCACAGCAACAACAAACGTTAAGGAATGCTATACGAGACATACTCTGCATTTAACAGTCAAAAAGAAAACAAAGAAATTTGACTGTATCGTACACTTGGAAAAGAATCTCATATAGGAATAAAACGGAATACTGATAGATCAAAGCGTCGTGTGAAAGTTATTGAGTTTATTTCAGAAACAGAAAACTTGAAATCATACGATGTTGACCAAAACGAAGCGCTGTCAATAGCACATTGGAAAAAAGTAGCAACGAGCTGAAAATCCTTGCCAGCATAGGCAATAATAAAATCATCTACAATAACAAAAATCATCTACTTGAAAAACGAAGACAGACTATCAGGAAGAAGGTAGTGGTGAGAACACACCCTCGTCGTGCCACTTGAACCTGCATAAAGTCAGAGAAAAGCTGTTATTTGCTATAACACTTAGAGGAAAACTGATATTATAGGCTTAAGAAATTGGTTTAGAATAAGATATATCGCCAGGCATTGTCTATGGCCTTTACTAGATTGAAAAACACAGGAAGTAAATGATTAATTATAAGAGAAGTTATTGCAAACGTACTTGTCAAGACATTGGAAGGATTCGGTGGTAGGACCACCTCTTCTAAATACCAAACGAATAAGAGAATTTCGGATCTCTAAGTACTATATGAGCTGTATAGCCCTTGTGGCTTAGCGCTTCTTTTTGATTATAATAATAATAATAATAAGTACTATATGAATCCTTTGTTTACCGAACATTATATAACCTTATAAACAGAACTGATAAGAGCGCTGGTTCTATAATGAAAAGTGTCTTATGTTAATGTGTCTGATGTGTTAAATGGAAGGGCTGTCGCACTGAAGATGCAAAACACTCTCAGACTAAATCCAATCAAAAAGGATACAAGTACTGAATCACGTGAACATTTGTATCATCAGGTTCGGTTGCCCTAGGCTGGCACTCAGCGTCGATATGAATTTAATTAACATGACGGGAATATTTCAAGTTCATCAGTATGAACGGCAAAGTCTAGTGGGACAGACACTCAAAGGAGGAAGATACATGTATAGATTGGAAAACACGAACATAGTAATGTCCAGTCGCTTTAACAATGACAACAAGGTTACTCGGTTTTCATGGTCGGCGTCAACGTCAATGTATTTTTCCATTTTGCTCACATAGAGAGATGGAATTGACAGTAGAGACTTATTCATACCAATTAATTTTTATTAGCTGTCGGTAGAGGCTATGTTAACTTGTAAGCTAAAGAAAGCTGCATAGTAAGAAAATGATGTAACTCGTTTCAAAAGGACGGCACGAATACAGTCGGGACACCACCAGAGGGTAAAAATCACGAGGCTGAGATAACAATGAAAATACTGTATCGACCAGAACAAAGTATGCGACAAGTTAGTGAATTTAGAGTTGGATGAGAGCTCAACTACATTGCCCTTTTTTTTTTAAGGTGAGATTTGTCTCTTCGAGGAAGAGGCAGGAATAATGAGAGACGTACCATTGGCTACTACTTATTGGAATAATAAATAGAATGAAGATTGATACAGCATATGAGCTTAAAATAATGGAGCCAAACATAATAAATAAACTGACTGTTTATTAATTACACTACCCACAGGTAAGTCAAGAGGTGGGCAATAGCACAGAGGTGACCTGTATGGAAAACGGCCTGTGGTACCCTCCAGGTCCCATCTATGACTGTGCCATACGTGAGTACAATTTTCAAAAATCACTTCTACAATATATATATATATATATATATATATATATATATATATATATATATATATATATATATATATATATATATATATATATATATATATATATATGATAAGTTTTCTAAGATACTTTTGGTACAAAATTATTAATTTTTACATTAACATAAATTAAAAATATATATCTGTAAACGTAAAAGAGAAAATTATAGAAAGGAATTAATTTTAAACGAGTACTTGCTAATTGACCAGTTTTACCTGTTAGGCAAACACACACACACACACAATATATATATATATATATATATATATATATATATATATATATATATATATATATATATATATATATATATATTTCAACAAGTTGGTCGTCTCCCACCGAGGCAGGGTGACCCAAAAAAGAAAGAAAATCCCCAAAAAGAAAATACTTTCATCATCATTCAACACTTTCACCACACTCACACATTATCACTGCTTTTGCAGAGGTGCTCAGAATACAACAGTTTAGAAGCATATACGTATAAAGATACACAACATATCCCTCCAAACTGCCAATATCCCAAACCCCTCCTTTAAAGTGCAGGCATTGTACTTCCCATTTCCAGGACTCAAGTCCGACTAAAAGAAAATAACCGGTTTCCCTGAATCCCTTCACTAAATATTACCCTGCTCACACTCCAACAGATCGTCAGGTCCCAAGTATCATTCGTCTCCATTCACTCCTAACACGCTCATGCACGCTTGCTGGAAGTCCAAGCCCCTCGCCCACAAAACCTCCTTTACCCCCTCTTTCCAACCCTTTCGAGGACGACCCCTACCCCTCTTTCCTTCCCCTATAGATTTATATGCTTTCCATGTCATTCTACTTTGATCCATTCTCTCCAAATGACCAAACCACCTCAACAACCCCTCTTCTGCCCTCTGACTAATGCTTTTATTAACTCCACACCTTCTCCTAATTTCCACACTCCGAATTTTCTTCATAATATTTACACCACTCATTGCCCTTAGACAGGACATCTCCACTGCCTCCAACCGCCTCCTCGCTGCTGCATTTACCACCCAAGCTTCACATCCATATAAGAGTGTTGGTACTACTATACTTTCATACATTCCCTTATTTGCCTCCATAGATAACGTTTTTTGACTCCACATATACCTCAACGCACCACTCACCTTTTTTCCCTCATCAATTCTATGATTAATCTCATCCTTCATAAATCCATCCGCCGACACGTCAACTCCCAAGTATCTGAAAACATTCACTTCTTCCATACTCCTCCTCCCCAATTTGATATCCAATTTTTCTTTATCTAAATCATTTGATACCCTCATCACCTTACTCTTTTCTATGTTCACTTTCAACTTTCTACCTTTACACACATTCTCAAACTCATCCACTAACCTTTGCAATTTTTCTTTAGAATCTCCCATAAGCACAGTATCATCAGCAAAAAGTAACTGTGTCAATTCCCATTTTGAATTTGATTCCCCATAATTTAATCCCACCCCTCTCCTGAACACCCTAGCATTTACTTCTTTTACAACCCCATCTATAAATATATTAAACAACCATGGTGACATTACACATCCCTGTCTAAGACCTACTTTTACCGGGAAGTATTCTCCCTCTCTTCTACACACCCTAACCTGAGCCTCACTATCCTCATAAAAGCTCTTTACAGCATTTAGTAACTTACCACCTATTCCATAAACTTGCAACATCTGCCACATTGCTCCTCTATCCACTCTATCATATGCCTTTTCTAAATCCATAAATGCAATAAAAACTTCCCTACCTTTATTTAAATACTGTTCACATATATATGCTTCAATGTAAACACTTGATCTACACATCCCCTACCCACTCTGAAGCCTCCTTGCTCATCCGCAATTCTACATTTTGTCTTACCTCTAATTCTTTCAATTATAACTCTACCGTATACTTTTCCTGGTATACTCAGTAAACTTATTCCTCTATAATTTTTACAATCTCTTTTGTTCCCTTTCCCTTTGTATAAAGGGACTATACATGCTCTCCGCCAATCCCTAGGTAACTTCCCCTCTTTCATACATTTATTAAACAAAAGTACCAACCACTCCAACACTATATCCAACCACCAAGTACCAACCACTCCAACACTATATATATATATATATATATATATATATATATATATATATATATATATATATATATATATATATATATATATATGTATATATATATAGTATATGTATATATATATAGTATATGTATATATATAGTGTATATATATATATATATATATATATAGTATATATATATATATATATATATATATATATATATATATATATATATATATATAGTATATATATATATATATATATATATATATATATATATATATATATAGTATATATATATATTATATATATATATATAGTATATATATATATATAGTATATATATATATAGTATATATATATATAGTATATATATATAGTATATATATATATAGTATATATATAGTATATATATATATAGTATATATATATATAGTATATATATATATAGTATATATATAGTATATATATATATAGTATATATATAGTATATATATATATATATATATATATATATATATATATATATATATATATATATATATATATATATATATATATATATATATATATATATATATATATATATATATATATATATAATAATATATATATATATATATATAATAATATATATATATAATAATAAGCGTGTATGCACCTGGAGAAGAGAGGAATGCAGAGGAGAGAGAGAGATTATGGGAGATGTTAAGTGAATGTATAGGAGCCTTTGAACCAAGTGAGAGAGTAATTGTGGTAGGGGACCTGAATGCTAAAGTAGGAGAAACTTTTAGAGAGGGTGTGGTAGGTAAGTTTGGGGTGCCAGGTGTAAATGATAATGGGAGCCCTTTGATTGAACTTTGTGTAGAAAGGGGTTTAGTTATAGGTAATACATATTTTAAGAAAAAGAGGATAAATAAGTATACAAGATATGATGTAGGGCGAAATGACAGTAGTTTGTTGGATTATGTATTGGTAGATAAAAGACTGCTGAGTAGACTTCAGGATGTACATGTTCATAGAGGGGCCACAGATATATCAGATCACTTTCTAGTTGTAGCTACACTGAGAGTAAAAGGTAGATGGGATACAAGGAGAATAGAAGCATCAGGGAAGAGAGAGGTGAAGGTTTATAAACTAAAAGAGGAGGCAGTTAGGGTAAGATATAAACAGCTATTGGATGATAGATGGGCAAATGAGAGCATAGGCAATGGGGTCGAAGAGGTATGGGGTAGGATTAAAAACGTAGTGTTAGAGTGTTCAGCAGAAGTTTGTGGTTACAGGAAAGTGGGTGCAGGAGGGAAGAGGAGCGATTGGTGGAATGATGATGTAAAGAGAGTAGTAAGGGAGAAAAAGTTAGCATATGAGAAGTTTTTACAAAGTAGAAGTGATGCAAGGAGGGAAGAGTATATGGAGAAAAAGAGAGAGGTTAAGAGAGTGGTGAAGCAATGTAAAAAGAGAGCAAATGAGAGAGTGGGTGAGATGTTATCAACAAATTTTGTTGAAAATAAGAAAAAGTTTTGGAGTGAGATTAACAAGTTAAGAAAGCCTAGAGAACAAATGGATTTGTCAGTTAAAAATAGGAGAGGAGAGTTATTAAATGGAGAGGTAGAGGTATTGGGAAGATGGAGGGAATATTTTGAAGAATTGTTAAATGTTGATGAAGATAGGGAAGCTGTGATTTCGTGTATAGGGCAAGGAGGAATAACATCTTGTAGGAGTGAGGAAGAGCCAGTTGTGAGTGTGGGGGAAGTTCGTGAGGCAGTAGGCAAAATGAAAGGGGGTAAGGCAGCCGGGATTGATGGGATAAAGATAGAAATGTTAAAAGCAGGTGGGGATATAGTTTTGGAGTGGTTGGTGCAATTATTTAATAAATGTATGGAAGAGGGTAAGGTACCTAGGGATTGGCAGAGAGCATGCATAGTTCCTTTGTATAAAGGCAAAGGGGATAAAAGAGAGTGCAAAAATTATAGGGGGATAAGTCTGTTGAGTGTACCTGGTAAAGTGTATGGTAGAGTTATAATTGAAAGAATTAAGAGTAAGACGGAGAATAGGATAGCAGATGAACAAGGAGGCTTTAGGAAAGGTAGGGGGTGTGTGGACCAGGTGTTTACAGTGAAACATATAAGTGAACAGTATTTAGATAAGGCTAAAGAGGTCTTTGTGGCATTTATGGATTTGGAAAAGGCGTATGACAGGGTGGATAGGGGGGCAATGTGGCAGATGTTGCAAGTGTATGGCGTAGGAGGTAGGTTACTGAAAGCAGTGAAGAGTTTTTACGAGGATAGTGAGGCTCAAGTTAGAGTATGTAGGAAAGAGGGAAATTTTTTCCCAGTAAAAGTAGGCCTTAGACAAGGATGTGTGATGTCACCGTGGTTGTTTAATATATTTATAGATGGGGTTGTAGGAGAAGTAAATGCGAGGGTCTTGGCAAGAGGCGTGGAGTTAAAAGATAAAGAATCACACATAAAGTGGGAGTTGTCACAGCTGCTCTTTGCTGATGACACTGTGCTCTTGGGAGATTCTGAAGAGAAGTTGCAGAGATAGGTGGATGAATTTGATAGGGTGTGCAAAAGAAGAAAATTAAAGGTGAATACAGGAAAGAGTAAGGTTATGAGGATAACAAAAAGATTAGGTGATGAAAGATTGAATATCAGATTGGAGGGAGAGAGTATGGAGGAGGTGAACGTATTCAGATATTTGGGAGTGGACGTGTCAGCGGATGGGTCTATGAAAGATGAGGTGAATCATAGAATTGATGAGGGAAAAAGAGTGAGTGGTGCACTTAGGAGTCTGTGGAGACAAAGAACTTTGTCCTTGGAGGTAAAGAGGGGAATGTATGAGAGTATAGTTTTACCAACGCTCTTATATGGGTGTGAAGCGTGGGTGATGAATGTTGCAGCGAGGAGAAGGCTGGAGGCAGTGGAGATGTCATGTCTGAGGGCAATGTGTGGTGTGAATATAATGCAGAGAATTCGTAGTTTGGAAGTTAGGAGGAGGTGCGGGATTACCAAAACTGTTGTCCAGAGGGCTGAGGAAGGGTTGTTGAGGTGGTTCGGACATGTAGAGAGAATGGAGCGAAACAGAATGACTTCAAGAGTGTATCAGTCTGTAGTGGAAGGAAGGCGGGGTAGGGGTCGGCCTAGGAAAGGTTGGAGGGAGGGGGTAAAGGAGGTTTTGTGTGCGAGGGGCTTGGACTTCCAGGAGGCATGCATGAGCGTGTTTGATAGGAGTGAATGGAGACAAATGGTTTTTAATACTTGACGTGCTGTTGGAGTGTGAGCAAAGTAACATTTATGAAGTGATTCAGGGAAACCGGCAGGCCGGACTTGAGTCCTGGAGATGGGAAGTACAGTGCCTGCACTCTGAAGGAGGGGTGTTAATGTTGCAGTTTAAAAACTGTAGTGTAAAGCACCCTTCTGGCAAGACAGTGATGGAGTGAATGATAGTGAAAGTTTTTCTTTTTCGGGCCACCCTGCCTTGGTGGGAATCGGCCAGTGTGATAATAAAAAAAAAATATATATATATATATAGTATATATATATATATATATAGTATATATATATATAGTATATATATATAGTATATATATATATATATATATATATATATATATATATATATATATATGTATATATATATATATAGGAAGTAGGTTGGTAGACAGCAACCACCCAGGGAAGTACTACCGTCCTGCCAGATGACTGTGAAACAAAAACCTGTAACTGTTTTGCATGATGGTAGGATTGCTGGTTTCTTTTTCTGTCTCATAAACACGCTAAGATAACAGGGATATCTTGCTACTCCTACTTACACTTTGGTCACACTTCACAGACACGCACATGCATATATATATATACATACATCTAGGTTTTTCTCCTTTTTCTAAATAGCTCTTGTTCTTTTTATTTCTTCTATTGTCCATGGGGAAGTGGAAAAGAATCTTTCCTCCGTAAGCCATGCGTGTCGTATGAGGCGACTAAAATGCCGGGAGCAATGGGCTAGTAACCCCTTCTCCTGTATACAATTACTAAAAAAAGAGAAGAAGAAAAACTTTATAAAACTGGGTTGCTTAAATGTGCGTGGATGTAGTGCGGATGACAAGAAACAGATGATTGCTGATGTTATGAATGAAAAGAAGTTGGATGTCCTGGCCCTAAGCGAAACAAAGCTGAAGGGGGTAGGAGAGTTTCAGTGGGGGGAAATAAATGGGATTAAATCTGGAGTATCTGAGAGAGTTAGAGCAAAGGAAGGGGTAGCAGTAATGTTAAATGATCAGTTATGGAAGGAGAAAAGAGAATATGAATGTGTAAATTCAAGAATTATGTGGATTAAAGTAAAGGTTGGATGCGAGAAGTGGGTCATAATAAGCGTGTATGCACCTGGAGAAGAGAGGAATGCAGAGGAGAGAGAGAGATTTTGGGAGATGTTAAGTGAATGTATAGGAGCCTTTGAACCAAGTGAGAGAGTAATTGTGGTAGGGGACTTGAATGCTAAAGTAGGAGAAACTTTTAGAGAGGGTGTGGTAGGTAAGTTTGGGGTGCCAGGTGTAAATGATAATGGGAGCCCTTTGATTGAACTTTGTATAGAAAGGGGTTTAGTTATAGGTAATACATATTTTAAGAAAAAGAGGATAAATAAGTATACACGATATGATGTAGGGCGAAATGACAGTAGTTTGTTGGATTATGTATTGGTAGATAAAAGACTGTTGAGTAGACTTCAGGATGTACATGTTTATAGAGGGGCCACAGATATATCAGATCACTTTCTAGTTGTAGCTACACTGAGAGTAAAAGGTAGATGGGATACAAGGAGAATAGAAGCATCAGGGAAGAGAGAGGTGAAGGTTTATAAACTAAAAGAGGAGGCAGTTAGGGTAAGATATAAACAGCTATTGGAGGATAGATGGGCTAATGAGAGCATAGGCAATGGGGTCGAAGAGGTATGGGGTAGGTTTAAAAATGTAGTGTTAGAGTGTTCAGCAGAAGTTTGTGGTTACAGGAAAGTGGGTGCAGGAGGGAAGAGGAGCGATTGGTGGAATGATGATGTAAAGAGAGTAGTAAGGGAGAAAAAGTTAGCATATGAGAAGTTTTTACAAAGTAGAAGTGATGCAAGGAGGGAAGAGTATATGGAGAAAAAGAGAGAAGTTAAGAGAGTGGTGAAGCAAGGTAAAAAGAGAGCAAATGAGAGAGTGGGTGAGATGTTATCAACAAATTTTGTTGAAAATAAGAAAAAGTTTTGGAGTGAGATTAACAAGTTAAGAAAGCCTAGAGAACAAATGGATTTGTCAGTTAAAAATAGGAGAGGAGAGTTATTAAATGGAGAGGTAGAGGTATTGGGAAGATGGAAGGAATATTTTGAGGAATTGTTAAATGTTGATGAAGATAGGGAAGCTGTGATTTCGTGTATAGGGCAAGGAGGAATAACATCTTGTAGGAGTGAGGAAGAGCCAGTTGTGAGTGTGGGGGAAGTTCGTGAGGCAGTAGGTAAAATGAAAGGGGGTAAGGCAGCCGGGATTGATGGGATAAAGATAGAAATGTTAAAAGCAGGTGGGGATATAGTTTTGGAGTGGTTGGTGCAATTATTTAATAAATGTATGGAAGAGGGTAAGGTACCTAGGGATTGGCAGAGAGCATGCATAGTTCCTTTGTATAAAGGCAAAGGGGATAAAAGAGAGTGCAAAAATTATAGGGGGATAAGTCTGTTGAGTGTACCTGGTAAAGTGTATGGTAGAGTTATAATTGAAAGAATTAAGAGTAAGACGGAGAATAGGATAGCAGATGAACAAGGAGGCTTTAGGAAAGGTAGGGGGTGTGTGGACCAGGTGTTTACAGTGAAACATATAAGTGAACAGTATTTAGATAAGGCTAAAGAGGTCTTTGTGGCATTTATGGATTTGGAAAAGGCGTATGACAGGGTGGATAGGGGGGCAATGTGGCAGATGTTGCAAGTGTATGGTGTAGGAGGTAGGTTACTGAAAGCAGTGAAGAGTTTTTACGAGGATAGTGAGGCTCAAGTTAGAGTATGTAGGAAAGAGGGAAATTTTTTCCCAGTAAAAGTAGGCCTTAGACAAGGATGTGTGATGTCACCGTGGTTGTTTAATATATTTATAGATGGGGTTGTAAGAGAAGTAAATGCGAGGGTCTTGGCAAGAGGCGTGGAGTTAAAAGATAAAGAATCACACACAAAGTGGGAGTTGTCACAGCTGCTCTTTGCCGATGACACTGTGCTCTTGGGAGATTCTGAAGAGAAGTTGCAGAGATTGGTGGATGAATTTGGTAGGGTGTGCAAAAGAAGAAAATTAAAGGTGAATACAGGAAAGAGTAAGGTTATGAGGATAACAAAAAGATTAGGTGATGAAAGATTGAATATCAGATTGGAGGGAGAGAGTATGGAGGAGGTGAACGTATTCAGATATTTGGGAGTGGACGTGTCAGCGGATGGGTCTATGAAAGATGAGGTGAATCATAGAATTGATGAGGGAAAAAGAGTGAGTGGTGCACTTAGGAGTCTGTGGAGACAAAGAACTTTGTCCTT
>NC_091330.1:24356309-24361309 GCF_038502225.1 Cherax quadricarinatus | reverse complement strand
TATATATATATAGTATATATATATATATATATTATATATATATATATATATATATATATATATATATATATATATATATATATATATATATATATATATATATACATGTATATATATACATGTATATATATATATATTTTTTTATTTTTATTATCACACTGGCCGATTCCCACCAAGGCAGGGTGGCCCGAAAAAGAAAAACTTTCACCATCATTCACTCCATCACTGTCTTGCCAGAAGGGTGCTTCACACTACAGTTTTTAAACTGCAACATTAACACCCCTCCTTCAGAGTGCAGGCACTGTACTTCCCATCTCCAGGACTCAAGTCCGGCCTGCCGGTTTCCCTGAGCCCCTTCATAAATGTTACTTTGCTCACACTCCAACAGCACGTCAAGTATTAAAAACCATTCATCTCCATTCACTCCTATCAAACACGCTCACGCACGCCTGCTGGAAGTCCAAGCCCCTCGCACACAAAACCTCCTTTACCCCCTCCCTCCAACCTTTCCTAGGCCGACCCCTACCCCGCCTTCCTTCCACTACAGACTGATACACTCTTGAAGTCATTCTGTTTCGCTCCATTCTCTCTCTACATGTCCGAACCACCTCAACAACCCTTCCTCAGCCCTCTGGACAACAGTTTTGGTAATCCCGCACCTCCTCCTAACTTCCAAACTACGAATTCTCTGCATTATATTCAAACCACACATTGCCCTCAGACATGACATCTCCACTGCCTCCAGCTTCACACCCATATAAGAGCGTTGGTAAAACTATACTCTCATACATTCCCCTCTTTGCCTCCAAGGACAAAGTTCTTTGTCTCCACAGACTCCTAAGTGCACCACTCACTCTTTTCCCCTCATCAATTCTATGATTCACCTCATCCTTCATAGACCCATCCGCTGACACGTCCACTCCCAAATATCTGAATACATTCACCTCCTCCATACTCTCTCCCTTCAATCTGATATCCAATCTTTCATCACCTAATATTTTTGTTATCCTCATAACCTTACTCTTTCCTGTATTCACTTTTAATTTTCTTCTTTTGCACACCCTACCAAATTCATCCACCAATCTCTGCAACTTCTCTTCAGAATCTCCCAAGAGCACAGTGTCATCAGCAAAGAGCAACTGTGACAACTCCCACTTTATGTGTGATTCTTTATCTTTTAACTCCACACCTCTTGTCATTTACTTCTCTTACAACCTTCTATAAATATATAAATATATTAAACAACCACGGTGACATCACACATCCTTGTCTAAGGCCTACTTTTACTGGGAAATAATTTCCCTCTTTCCTACATACTCTAACTTGAGCCTCACTATCCTCGTAAAAACTCTTCACTGCTTTCAGTAACCTACCTCCTACACCATACACCTGCAACATCTGCCACATTGCCCCCCTATCCACCCTGTCATACACCTTTTCCAAATCCATAAATGCCACAAAGACCTCTTTAGCCTTATCTAAATACTGTTCACTTATATGTTTCACTGTAAACACCTGGTCCACACACCCCCTACCTTTCCTAAAGCCTCCTTGTTCATCTGCTATCCTATTCTCCGTCTTACTCTTAATTCTTTCAATAATAACTCTACCATACACTTTACCAGGTATACTCAACAGACTTATCCCACTATAATTTTTGCACTCTCTTTTGTCCCCTTTGCCTTTATACAAAGGAACTATGCATGCTCTCTGCCAATCCCTAGGTACCTTACCCTCTTCCATACATTTATTAAATAATTGCACCAACCACTCCAAAACTATATCCCCACCTGCTTTTAACATTTCTATCTTTATCCCATCAATCCCGGCTGCCTTACCCCCTTTCATTTTACCTACTGCCTCACGAACTTCCCCCACACTCACAACTGGCTCTTCCTCACTCCTACAAGATGTTATTCCTCCTTGCCCTATACACAAAATCACAGCTTCCCTATCTTCATCAACATTTAACAATTCCTCAAAATATTCCCTCCATCTTCCCAATACCTCTAACTCTCCATTTAATAACTCTCCTCTCCTATTTTTAACTGACAAATCCATTTGTTCTCTAGGCTTCCTTAACTTGTTAATCTCACTCCAAAACTTTTTCTTATTTTCAACAAAATTTGTTGATAACATCTCACCCACTCTCTCATTTGCTCTCTTTTTACATTGCTTCACCACTCTCTTAACCTCTCTCTTTTTCTCAATATACTCTTCCCTCCTTGCATCACTTCTACTTTGTAAAAACTTCTCATATGCTAACTTTTTCTCCCTTACATCATCATTCCACCAATCGCTCCTCTTCCCTCCCGCACCCACTTTCCTGTAACCACAAACTTCTGCTGAACACTCTAACACTACATTTTTAAACCTACCCCATACCTCTTCGACCCCATTGCCTATGCTCTCATTAGCCCATCTATCCTCCAATAGCTGTTTATATCTTTCCCTAACTGCCTCCTCTTTTAGTTTATAAACCTTCACCTCTCTCTTCCCTGATGCTTCTATTCTCCTTGTATCCCATCTACCTTTTACTCTCAGTGTAGCTACAACTAGAAAGTGATCTGATATATCTGTGGCCCCTCTATAAACATGTACATCCTGAAGTCTACTCAACAGTCTTTTATCTACCAATACATAATCCAACAAACTACTGTCATTTCGCCCTACATCATATCTTGGTTTCTTATTTATCCTCTTTTTCTTAAAATATGTATTACCTATAACTAAACCCCTTTCTATACAAAGTTCAATCAAAGGGCTCCCATTATCATTTACACCTGGCACCCCAAACTTACCTACCACACCCTCTCTAAAAGTTTCTCCTACTTTAGCATTCAGGTCCCCTACCACAATTACTCTCTCACTTGGTTCAAAGGCTCCTATACATTCACTTAACATCTCCCAAAATCTCTCTCTCTCCTCTGCATTCCTCTCTTCTCCAGGTGCATACACGCTTATTATGACCCACTTCTCGCATCCAACTTTTACTTTAATCCACATAATTCTTGCATTTACACATTCATATTCTCTTTTCTCCTTCCATAACTGATCATTCAACATTACTGCTACCCCTTCTTTTGCTCTAACTCTCTCAGATACTCCAGATTTAATTCCATTTATTTCCCCCCACCGAAACTCCCCTACCCCCTTCAGCTTTGTTTCGCTTAGGGCCAGGACATCCAACTTCTTTTCATTCATAACATCAGCAATCATCTGTTTCTTGTCATCCGCACTACATCCACGCACATTCAAGCATCCCAGTTTTATAAAGTTTTTCTTCTCTTTTTTAGTAAATGTCTACAGGAGAAGGGGTTACTAGCCCATTGCTCCCGGCATTTTAGTCGCCTCATACGACACGCATGGCTTACGGAGGAAAAATTCTTTTCCACTTCCCCATGGACAATAGAAGAAATAAAGAAGAACAAGAGCTATGTAGAAAAAGGAGAAAAACCTAGATGTATGTATATATATATATATGCATGTGCGTGTCTGTGAAGTGTGACCAAAGTGTAAGTAGGAGTAGCAAGATATCCCTGTTATCTAGCGTGTTTATGAGACAGAAAAAGAAACCAGCAATCCTACCATCATGCAAAACAGTTACAGGTTTCTGTTTCACAGTCATCTGGCAGGACGGTAGTACTTCCCTGGGTGGTTGCTGTCTACCAACCTACTACCTGTATATATATAGATATATATATATATATATATATATATATATATATATATATATATATATATATATATATATATATATATATATATATATATATATATATATATATATATATATATATATATATATATATACATGGAGAAGGCTGGACTCATTGGAAATGTCGTGTCTGAGGACAATGTGATGTGAATATTATGCAGAGAATCCGTAGTTTGGAAATTAGGAGGAGGTGTGGGTTTACTAAAAGTATTATCGAGAGGGCTGAGGAGGGGTTGCTGAGGTGGTTCGGACATTTAGAGAGGTTGTGACGAAATAGAATGACTTGGAGAGTGTGTAAATCTGTTGTGGAAGGAAGGCGGGGTAGGGTCAGCCTTGGAAAGGTTGGAAGGAGGGGCTAAACTAGGTTTTGTATGCGAGGGGCTTGGACTTCCAGCAAGTGTTCGTGAGCGTGTTGGATAGGAGCGAATGGAGACAAATAGTTTATGACTTGACATGCTGTTGGAGTGTGAGCAAATTAACATTTATGCAGGGATTCAGGGAAACCAGTTAGCCGGACTTGAGTCCTGGAGGTGGGAGGTACAGTGCCTGTGCTCTGAAGGACGGGTGTTTATGTTGCAGTTTTTTAACTGTAGTGTAGGTGCGACTCTGGCAAGACAGTGATGGATTGAATGATGATAGACTTAAGACGTACGTCAAAAGTCCATGTAGCCGATGTAATCAGCCCATCAATCTTGATTGATGGATTTATTACATCGACTCCAGGCTGAAGAACTGATTACCTCAAACTCCTCCTGATCTTCACCATTCTTCTTTGGACTGATGAAGCCACTATGTAGCGAAACGTTTCCACAATAAAGTTATCAAAATGTTGGACATGTCTCTAATTTATCATATAACGTGTTGAGTTGTATGATTTTTTTTTTACAGTCAGAAATTATCAATAATAAAGAATGTTAGATGGGTTTGAAATCTGATTTATGTTACATTGCATATGAGTAATCACACTGTCTTCGTTTCCCTTGAGCAGCCACAAACTCGTCTCCAGCCTTGCTGCCCAAGATGGCTAGTGTATTGACAGGACCCAGCCCGCCCTACACAGTCAATTCCACCCTCACCTACTCCTGCGCCAACTCCTTCGTTTCCCTCACCGGTGCCACCAACACCTCTGTTACCTTCAACGGCGTTAACTGGGCTATGAGCGATCCCAGCTTCGTATGTATATCACGTAGGTATCCATGATATTCCGGTGCGTAAATAACTTTGCAATATAGCTACAGATGCTTAGGAAGGGACGAGAGCTGTGACCATGAGTAGGTGGGTA
>NC_091330.1:24243809-24351309 GCF_038502225.1 Cherax quadricarinatus | reverse complement strand
GGAATAACCATTATTCTGAAAGAAATTAGTTACTTTGTTCAATTCCAAATAAATTTTAATTCAATTAGAATTAAATAAGAATTCTAGATGAATTAAATTTCTGATGGAATTAAATTTAAAAAGTTTCGAAAAAAGTTTTAAATAGTTTAACCCTAGATATACAAAAGCCTCAAAAAGATTAATTATTATTTGTAATTAATATATCTAATAAGGAAAGGGTATTATTCTTTTCAATCTCTGCAGTGAATTTAATATTTTTGTGACGAGTTCTTCCTTACTGAATAGCTAAAAAGTGTCATCAACATAACATCTGTAAGATACAGGTTTAAATTGGACAGGACAATTATTAAGCCGAGTTGCTTCATAAAAGCAAAGAAAAATATTACAGAGGATTGGTCCAAGAGGAGAACCCATTTCAACACCATCAACCCGTTCATAGTCTGTCATTGAACATAAAAATAGAATCATGAACGGACAATTTCAACAAAGAACTCAACTGCGTCTAGTAAAATCCCTCTACTAATTCACATTCAGTAAATAAAGAATTAACACGAAGAGTTTCTCTTCCTAATAAAGATATATTAGTGAATAAAGATTATGTATTAACACATGCCATAATTACAAGAAATCCTATGATTAAAACTTTTAATTTCTTACACAAATGAGAAAGAATTCAGTAGAGTAAAAGAGATGACTGTAAGTGGCTGCAGTAAAGGATGAAAAAATGTAGGTAAGTTGTAGTGCGAGTACCAATGGCTGGTAAAATGGGTCTCAATGCAACCTAAAATTTATAAATTTTTGATAAACCATATAATATTCCAGGAATAGATCCAGAGGCAAATAGTTTAAGATGGATTTCATTTAAAGACAATAACGTCTTTCAAATTTCTAAGTACTCTATTTAATTTATTTTCTATTTTCAATATATATTTAGACGGATAAGAAGAAATTAATGGAAACTTAGTATAATCAGATTTGTTTTGAAGAAATGTTTTGGGAACCTTATATATATATCTTAGTTTTTCACGTTTAATAATATTAACACACTTTAGAATTTTTTCCTAAAAAATCTTATGTGTCTGCATAACAGTAAGACTCTTGATTCATTTTTATTTTCAAGGAATTTACATAACATTTCTCTTTGTTTATTTTATCTATTAAAAGAATAAATTAAGCTTCAAAATTATTATTCGGGTAGCTTCATTTTAAATGTGTTAATTTCAGGTATAAGCTATGTGAGTATAGTTATCGGTTTGTACAATATTACAGTTTTAACTTAGAATTTTTATGTTTTTTTAAATTATGCATGGTGTATTATTAGAAAGCATTTCACTTAAAAATGTAAAAAAAAAAAAAAGTGTGTGCATGCCCAGTTTGGGTTCACGTAGCGGGAAGCATGATAGTGAAATATGGCAAGCTACTACCGTAGAGTTTAACAGATGTTGTATGTGGGGTACAGTAGTATGTTTCTTGGTGATGCCTTGCTGCGCTTAGTGCTGTAGGTGATAGTGCTGTTGATGTTCTTGATGACCTGGGTGATAGTGCTGTTGATGTTCTTGATGACCTGGGTGATAGTGCTGTTGATGTTCTTGATGACCTGGGTGATAGTGCTGTTGATGTTCTAGGTACTATAGGTGATAGGGCTGTTGATATTCTTGGTGCTGAAGGTGATAGTGCTGTTGATATTCTTGGTGCTGTAGGTGATAGTGCTGTTGATGTTCTTGGCGCGGTAGGTGATAGTGCTGTTGATGTTCTTGGCGCTGTCGGTGATAGTGCTGTTGATGTTCTTGGTGCTGTCGGTGATAGTGCTGTTGATGTTCTTGGCGCTGTAGGTGACAGTGCTGTTGATATTCTTGGCGCTGTCGGTGATAGTGCTGTTGATGTTCTTGGCGCTGTCGGTGATAGTGCTGTTGATGTTCTTGGCGCTGTAGGTGATAGTGCTGTTGATATTCTTGGCGCTGTCGGTGATAGTGCTGTTGATGTTCTTGGCGCTGTAGGTGACAGTGCTGTTGATGTTCTTGGCGCTGTCGGTGATAGTGCTGTTGATATTCTCGCTGTTTCCAGTGTTATTACTGTTGACGTTCTTGCTCCCTAGTGACTGTGCTGTTGATATTCTTGGTGCTACTAGGACAGTGTTGTTGATCACTCTATTATCTGTTTCTTATAACATCTCTTGCTTACAACAGATCTAATAATAAATAAATAACAAAAAGGCACAATACCGTGCCTGGAACGATACACAAATAACCCGCACATAAAAGAGAGAAGCTTACGACGATGTTTCGGTCCGACTTGGACCATTGTCAATGGTCCAAGTCGGACCGAAACATCGTCGTAAGCTTCTCTCTTTTATGTGCGGGTTATTTGTGTAGTGATCTAATAATCTTTCACAAACCTGTAACTTCTAATAGCTTTTATTTATGTTTTCTGCTGCTGATGTTCGTGGCACTGCTGCTGGTGCTATGCTGTTGGTATTTTTCATGGGGAATGACGTGCTGTCCTCACGAATGCTGTTGCAACGGATACTGCCGATGCTGCTGACAGTGTTGCTGGCAATCCTTCTGTTGAAGTAGCCACTACCTGTGATTCTGACACTGGTGTACCACTAACATCGCTGGCGCAGCTGTCGCTGTTAATGCTTCTAAAATTGCGGTGAAGTTGATATTGCTAGTGCTGTTGATTTTAGCAGGACACTTACTACCTCTCATAGATCCCTTCCCAGCAGCGTCTCTCGTGTCTCTGGACAACATCTCTCACTCTCGCGCTCTGACGCCGATGTCATTATTTCTTGACAAATACTTTTTTCTCATTTGCTGTGGCAATCGACACTGAAGCAGGAATTTCTCTCTCTCTCTCTCTCTCTCTCTCTCTCTCTCTCTCTCTCTCTCTCTCTCTCTCTCTCTCTCTCTCTCTCTCTCTCTCTCTCTTTCCACCCGTTAGTAGCTATTGAATTAAATCAGAAGTTAATTATGTCACACTTGTGTCCCAGATGAAAATTTTTTCTCAATAACCGGTTTGAAACAACCTTGTCTCGGTATTTCACATAATTTATTTAGTGCTTTCTTACACCCGTTTTACAGCTTACTTGCAATTTTCTCAAAACTTACAGCCTGTGTTTAGCTCACAGCTAGTTAAAGCCTATAGCTTATTTTCAGATTACTGTATCTTACTCAAAACTTTCTTACAGCTATTATACGTATTGTAACATATAGATTGTTTACAACTCGTAAGTTTCTACTTCTTAGATCTTTCTGCTTGTACACAACTTACTTTTAATTTTCTTATTGGCGTTTGCAAAGGTGTATGGGAGAATAGAGGGAGGACGTGGGTAAAGTAAATTAGTACGGAAAATGTGAGCATCACTGATGTTATGATGTTATGGTGTGAGTAAACAACCAGAGAATGCATATTTCATGTGTGGGACCCACACATACATTGTGGAATCCACAATCTCCCACATACATTTTGGAACTCACACTCTCATACACACACTGTGGGGCAACCACACACACTTTGTGGAACACACACACACACACACACACACTGTAGAACCCACAATCCCACACGCACATTGTGGAACACACACACACACACACACACACACACACACACACACACACACACACAAAACGATGTGAAGTTAATGAGAAGAATTGAATCGGACGAGGATCAGGCAGGACTACAAAGAGATCTGGACAGGCTACAAGCCTGGTCCAGCAACTGGCTCCTTGAATTTAACCCTGCCAAATGGAAAGTCATGAAGATTGGGGAAGGGCAAAGAAGACCGCAGACACAATATAGTTTAGATGGCCAAAGAATGCAAACCTCACTCAAGGAAAAAGATCTGGGGGTGAGTATAACACCGAGCATATCTTCTGAGGCGCACATCAATCAGATAACTGCTGCAGCATACGGGCGCCTGGCAAACCTACGGATAGCGTTCCGATACCTCAGTAAGGATTCGTTTAAGACTCTGTACACCATCTACGTCAGGCCCATACTGGAGTATGCAGCACCAGTTTGGAATCCACACCTAGTCAAGCACGTCAAGAAATTAGAGAAAGTGCAAAGGTTTGCAACAAGACTAGTCCCAGAGCTACGGGGATTGTCCTATGAAGAAAGGTTGAGGGAAATCGGCCTGACGACACTGGAGGCCAGGAGGGTCAGGGGAGACATGATAACGACATATAAAATACTGCGCGGAATAGACGAGGTGGACAAAGACTGGACGTTCCAGAGATGGGACACAGACACAAGAGGTCACAATTGGAAGTTGAAGACTCAGATGAATCAAAGGGATGTTAGGAAGTATTTCTTCAGTCATAGAGTAGTCAGGCCATGGAATAGCCTAGAAAGTGATGTGGTGGAGGCAGGAACCATACATAGTTTTAAGGCGAGGTATGATAGAGCTCATGGGGCAGGGAGAGAGAGGAGCTAGTAGCAATCAGCGAAGAGGCGGGGCCAGGAGCTGTGACTCGACCCCTGCAACCTCAAATAGGTGAGTACAAATAGGTGAGTACACACACACACACATTGTGGGACTCACACAATGTGGGATCCACACACTCCCCCTACATACACATTGTTGGATACACCCCCACACACACTGTGGGACCCACACTCCCTCGCACATACTGTGGGACCCACACTCCCTCGCACATACTGTGGGACCCACACTCCCTCGCACATACTGTGGGACCCACACACACACGCACATTGTGGGACCCACACTCCCATACACATTGTGGGACCCACACTCCCTCACATTGTAGGTAACCCACAACCCCCACACACACACTGTGGGACCAACACTCCCTCACAAACATTGTGGGCAGCCCACACTCCCACACATACACACTGTAGGGCCCACACTCCCACACATTGTGTGACCCACTTACATTGTAGGACTCTCACTCCCCCCCCACACACACAAACAAACACATTGTGAGACCCACACTCTCCCCCCACACACACATTGTGGGACCCAACTCTCCCCCCCACCACACATTGTGGGACCCACTTACATTGTAGGACTCGCACACACACACACACACACACAAACACACACACACACACACAAACATACACACACACACACACACACACACACACACACACACACACACACACACACACACACACACACACACACAAAGATACATTAATAAAACTTCTTATCCTTATTTTTTCTGAACTGTATTGTAATTATAGTGATAAATAAGTTATTTAATTATAGGCATTATACTTCTATGTTTTTAACACTGTGTAAATAAAATAATTGTACGACATGTGTGGTGAATATCCTCCAGGTGCAAAGGGACGGGGATGGCGCTAAACCCGTTAGGGAGGCCATCAGGATTGACCCATGAAAGTGGAGGAGTAGCTTCAGTTTCCTGGATCAAGAGCACTTCACCAGCGTCAAGCGTAGATATAGCTGCCTATGCACTATTCGTCCTATGAACCGGGTTGTCTCCATAGTGTCAGGAGGATCGAGCCTCCACAACATCATGGGGTTATAATAAAAAAGAAAATTAACCCTTTACCAGGCCTGGGAAAGGGTAATCACCCCTTTACCAAGAGTGGAAAAGGGTGATCACCCCTCTCCAGGCCTGGTATTTTCTAAGTGCCAGAGTAGAAGGGGTTTGGTCCAAGTAAGGAAAGGGTTGCTCCAAACCCTTGGCTCAAGAACTCTTCATCAGCTTCTAGGCACCTTCATTAAAGGGTCATTGTGTTATATATATATATATATATATATATATATATATATATACATATATATATATATATATATATATATATATATATATATATATATATATATATATATATATATATATATATATATATATATATATATATATATATATATATATGTATTAGGACCATGACTGTAGCAAACACTTTCTTAGCTAAGATTAGGTTAGGTTCGACAGGAAACAAGACAAGTGTTTCCTGATGCGAGTCTTAGTTAGATAACTACCCGCCGTCGGTGCTTCTGGTCATATGACCGAGACTTTCCGCTGCTTTACCGGTCCACTTGTTTAAAAATTATGGTTATACTTATAACCATTTGTTAGCGGACATCTAATCATTTATTTACTATGGACGTTTCGCAAGTAACATCATCCATCTTCAAAATCTAAAATTAAAATAGAGTAATATACAATTTAAAAATAACACTTAAAATTAGTAGTAATAAAACTTTGCTCACATAGGTTAGCTGAGACTGACCAAGAACAATAATTTTGAAGCTTAATTAAATCTTTTAATGGAGAAAAACCAAGTTCTGTATATATAGAGGCTCCAACCATCTAAGATTAATTTAGATCGTTTATTCAAGACTTGATAATTGCTGGAATTTAACGAGTGATTTAAAGCGAGTGAATGTTACCTAATTTCAGAGTGAAATGGATGAGTTAATGGCAGATTAATTATGTGAGATACACCTTCATGTTCACCTATTCTGATTTGGAAGTTTCGTGAAAAACCACCAAAATGTTGCAACGATCAGTTGGGATGAAGGTGTAGAGAGTCTGACTTCAAATAGAAAAAAATGTACCAATAATTAAGGAATTAGTAAAAACAAACCGAGGAATTTGAGGATAAAGTTCAAAAATTAATGCTGATAGTTTCTAATGGTTAAACTGACATATAATGAATAAAAATGAAGTCTAATATATTTAATATCATTAGTAACTGTACATGTCGACTTAAGAAGTTTAAACTTATTATACAAATATTTTTTTTTAAAGACTGCATAACATACAAGGGAATAACCATTATTCTGAAAGAAATTAGTTACTTTGTTCAATTCCAAATAAATTTTAATTCAATTAGAATTAAATAAGAATTCTAGATGAATTAAATTTCTGATGGAATTAAATTTAAAAAGTTTCGAAAAAAGTTTTAAATAGTTTAACCCTAGATATACAAAAGCCTCAAAAAGATTAATTATTTGTAATTAATATATCTAATAAGGAAAGGGTATTATTCTTTTGAATCTCTGCAGTGAATTTAATATTTTTGTGACGAGTTCTTCCTTACTGAATAGCTAAAAAGTGTCATCAACATAACATCTGTAAGATACAGGTTTAAATTGGACAGGACAATTATTAAGCCGAGTTGCTTCATAAAAGCAAAGAAAAATATTAGAGAGGATGGGTCCAAGAGGAGAACCCATTTCAACACCATCAACCCGTTCATAGTCTGTCATTGAACATAAAAATAGAATCATGAACGGACAATTTCAACAAAGAACTCAACTGCGTCTAGTAAAATCCCTCTACTAATTCATATTCAGTAAATAAAGAATTAACACGAAGAGTTTCTCTTCCTAATAAAGATATATTAGTGAATAAAGATTATGTATTAACACATGCCATAATAACAAGAAATCCTATGATTAAAACTTTTAATTTCTTGCACAAATGAGAAAGAATTCAGTAGAGAAAAAGAGATGACTGTAAGTGGTTGCAGTAAAGGAGGAAAAAATGTAGGTAAGTTGTAGTGCGAGTACCAATGGCTGGTAAAATGGGTCTCAATGCAACATTAAATTTATAAATTTTTGATAAACCATATAATATTCCAGGAATAGATCCAGAGGCAAATAGTTTAAGATGGATTTCATTTAAAGACAATAACGTCTTTCAAATTTCTAAGTACTCTATTTAATTTATTTTCTATTTTCAATATATATTTAGACGGATAAGAAGAATTTAATGGAAACTTAGTATAATCAGATTTCTTTTGAAGAACTGTTTTGGGAACCTTATATATATCTTAGTTTTTCACGTTTAATAATATTAACACACTTTAGAATTTTTTCCTAAAAAATCTTGTATGTCTGCATACTAGTAAGACTCGTGATTCATTTACATTTTCAAGGAATTTACATAACATTTCTCTTTGTTTATTTTATCTATTAAAAGAATAAATTAAGCTTCAAAATTATTATTCGGGTAGCTTCATTTTAAATGTGTCAATTTCAGGTATAAGCTATGTGAGTATAGTTATCGGTTTGTATAATATTACAGTTTTAACTTAGAATTTTTATGTTTTTTTAAATTATGCATTGCCCTTATTGTAATGTTTACATTACGAAGTTGGATTGTTATACGTATTACAAACGTTAATAATAAAGAAATTGGAAGTCCGATAAGATGGTGTATTATTAGAAAGCATTTCACTTAAAAATGTAAAAAAAAAAAAGTGTGTGCATGCCCAGTTTGGGTTCACGTAGCGGGAAGCATGATAGTGAAATATGGCAAGCTACTACC
This sequence comes from Cherax quadricarinatus, assembly GCF_038502225.1. NCBI lineage: Eukaryota > Metazoa > Arthropoda > Malacostraca > Decapoda > Parastacidae > Cherax > Cherax quadricarinatus. The sequence continues at coordinate 24,343,033 of NC_091330.1, read as the reverse complement.
GTAGAGTTTAACAGATGTTGTATGTGGGGTACAGTAGTATGTTTCTTGGTGATGCCTTGCTGCGCTTAGTGCTGTAGGTGATTGTGCTGTTGATGTTCTTGATGACCTGGGTGATAGTGCTGTTGATGTTCTTGATGACCTGGGTGATAGTGCTGTTGATGTTCTTGATGACCTGGGTGATAGTGCTGTTGATGTTCTTGATGACCTGGGTGATAGTGCTGTTGATGTTCTAGGTACTATAGGTGATAGGGCTGTTGATATTCTTGGTGCTGAAGGTGATAGTGCTGTTGATATTCTTGGTGCTGTAGGTGATAGTGCTGTTGATGTTCTTGGCGCTGAAGGTGATAGTGCTGTTGATATTCTTGGTGCTGTAGGTGATAGTGCTGCTGATGTTCTTGGCGCTGTAGGTGATAGTGCTGTTGATGTTCTTGGCGCTGTAGGTGATAGTGCTGTTGATGTTCTTGGCGCTGTCGGTGATAGTGCTGTTGATGTTCTTGGCGCTGTCGGTGATAGTGCTGTTGATGTTCTTGGCGCTGTAGGTGATAGTGCTGTTGATATTCTTGGCGCTGTCGGTGATAGTGCTGTTGATGTTCTTGGCGCTGTAGGTGACAGTGCTGTTGATGTTCTTGGCGCTGTAGGTGATAGTGCTGTTGATATTCTTGGCGCTGTCGGTGATAGTGCTGTTGATGTTCTTGGCGCTGTCGGTGATAGTGCTGTTGATATTCTCGCTGTTTCCAGTGTTATTACTGTTGACGTTCTTGCGCCCTAGTGACTGTGCTGTTGATATTCTTGGTGCTACTAGGACAGTGTTGTTGATCACTCTATTATCTGTTTCTTATAACATCTCTTGCTTACAACAGATCTAATAATCTTTCCCAAACCTGTAACTTCTAATAGCTTTTATTTATGTTTTCTGCTGCTGATGTTCGTGGCACTGCTGCTGGTGCTATGCTGTTGGCATTTTTCATGGGGAATGACGTGCTGTCCTCACGAATGCTGTTGCAACGGATACTGCCGATCCTGCTGACAGTGTTGCTGGCAATCCTTCTGTTGAAGTAGCCACTACCTGTGATTCTGACACTGGTGTACCACTAACATCGCTGGCGCAGCTGTCGCTGTTAATGCTTCTAAAATTGCGGTGAAGTTGATATTGCTAGTGCTGTTGATTTTAGCAGGACACTTACTACCTCTCATAGATCCCTTCCCAGCAGCGTCTCTCGTGTCTCTGGACAACATCTCTCACCCTCGCGCTCTGACGCCGATGTCATTATTTCTTGACAAATACTTTTTTCTCATTTGCTGTGGCAATCGACACTGAAGCAGGAATTTCTCTCTCTCTCTCTCTCTCTCTCTCTCTCTCTCTCTCTCTCTCTCTCTCTCTCTCTCTCTCTCTCTCTCTCTCTCTCTCTCTCTCTCTCTCTCTTTCCACCCGTTAGTAGCTATTGAATTAAATCAGAAGTTAATTATGTCACACTTGTGTCCCAGATGAAAATTTTTTCTCATTAACCGGTTTGAAACAACCTTGTCTCGGTATTTCACATAGTTTATGTAATGCTTTCTTACACCCGTTTTACAGCTTACTTGCAATTTTCTCAAAACTTACAGCCTGTGTTCAGCTCACAGCTAGTTAAAGCCTATAGCTTATTTTCAGATTACTGTATCTTACTCAAAACTTTTTAATTTTCTTATTGGCGTTTGCAAAGGTGTATGGGAGAAAAGAGGGAGGACGTGGGTAAAGTAAATTAGTACGGAAAATGTGAGCAGCACTGATGTTATGATGTTATGGTGTGAGTAAACAACCAGAGAATGCATATTTCATGTGTGGGACCCACACATACATTGTGGAATCCACAATCTCCCACATACATTTTGGAACTCACACTCTCATACACACACTGTTGGGCAACCACACACACTTTGTGGAACACACACACACACACACACACTGTAGAACCCACAATCCCACACGCACATTGTGGAACACACACACACACACACACACATTGTGGGACTCACACAATGTGGGATCCACACGCTCCCCCTACATACACATTGTTGGATACACCTCCCACACACACTGTGGGACCCACACTCCCTCGCACATACTGTGGGACCCACACTCCCACAAACACACACACACACACACACACACACACACACACACACACACACACACACACACACACACACACACACACACACACGCACATTGTGGGACCCACACTCCCACACACATTGTGGGACCCACACTCCCTCACATTGTAGGTAACCCACACCCCCCACACACACACTGTGGGACCAACACTCCCTCACAAACATTGTGGGCAGCCCACACTCCCACACATACACACTGTAGGGCCCACACTCCCACACATTGTGTGACCCACTTACATTGTAGGACTCTCACTCCCCCCCCCCACACACAAACAAACACATTGTGAGACCCACACTCTCCCCCACACACACACATTGTGGGACCCAACTCTCCCCCCCACCACACATTGTGGGACCCACTTACATTGTAGGACTCGCACACACACACCACACACACACACACACACACACACACACACACACACACACACACACACACACACACACACAAACAAACAAACACATTGTGGGACCCACATTCTCCCCCACACACATTGGGGGACCCACACTCTCCCCACACACACATTGTAGAACCCACAGTCCCCCACATTGTGGGACCCACACTCTCCCCTCCACACACATTGTGGGAACCCACACTCCCCCACACACATTGTGGGACCCCCCACTCCCCCCACACACAATTGTGGGACCCACACTCACACACACACACACACACACACACACACACACACACACACACAAACACACACATACACACACACACACACACACACATATTGTGTGACCCACACTCCCAAACGCACAGATTGTGGGACCCACACTCCCACACACACACATTGTGGGACCCACACTCCCACATACACACACAAACACACACACACACACACACACACACACACACACACACACACACACACACACACACACACACACACACACATTGTGGGACCCACACTCCCACACACACACACATTGTGGGACCCGCACTCACACACACATTGTGGGACCCACACTCCCACACACACACACATTGTGGGACCCACACTCGCAAACGCACAGATTGTGAGACCCACACTCCCACACCGAAAAACAAAGGCTCATCTCAATAGTTAAACTACGTTTTAACTACGCTCTTTATTTTATAATTTAAATATTTATTACTTATGTATCGTAATATATTTATAAAACTTATTTTATATAATGCAAGATTTAAGCATATAATATGCTTCACTATTTATTCGCAAAATGAAAAGAGCAACACTATATCAAAGTGTTTGAATATGGTATTTCAGTTACATCTAAATTATAACAAAATGATTATAACTACATCTAAATTATAACAAAATGATAAAGAGTTACAAATACGTAATCATTTTTTACATCATAACTCTTGGTTAGGTACGCTACCTAGAAGTCAGCTGCCAGGGTACATAATTCACTCCGTAGCACGCAGTTTAATATTAGTGTATATGCATGCATAGATAATGGATGAGAATGTAAACGTTAATTAAAATACAGAATTAGCCACAAAACTCCGACCGGAACAATATCGTAGCTCATTCCTTTACCTTGTTTAAATCTTCCTGTACTATGTTGCAGTCTTCTCGTCTCTATTAATCTCATTAGCTTCGTCTTAACCGATCTGCATTCTCCGATTTTTGCTTGAGAGGGTTCAAATACTCTTTCTTGGTCTAGCCTCTTAAGATTCGTCGACCGACACTACTGGTTTCTGGCCTCTTGAGCTCTGTGAAAATTAGACAGTGCTATATCTGGGTATCTTTATTGTAAACGTTTCGCTAACCAGTGGCTTTATCAGTACAAATTCAAGGACATAACTGGAAGACAGCGTGTCTAATTCTCATCTTGTCGGTATTGTATACCATTCATGTACAACTCTTGAGCTCTGTCATAACTTTCCATAAAACTGTGTTTGAAATCTACATTCACAGCTTGTTCATTCTAATTGTTCCAATTTATAACCTAAAAGAACTTTGTTAGGTAACAGAACACAAGTGCAACTAACGTAACATTTTATTGTGGCAACGTTTCGCTCTCCAGAAGCTTTGTCAAGCCGTTACAAACAATACATGGACACAGAGAGTATATATTAGGTACAGGTAGAATTACCGACAGTAAGTTAGGTAACAAGACACAAGTACAACTAATGTAACATTTTATTGTGGAGAGCGAAACTTTGCCACAATAAAATGTCACATTATTTGCACTTGTATTCTGCTACCTAACATATTGTAGGTAATTCTTCCAACATTATTACTAAAAGACTTGTAAGAATTTCCAGTCTTTTCTATGACTCACCTGCTCCTTCACCTTGGGACATGTCATATCGAATAGTCTGTCTCGTTAAGTTCTCTAAATATTATATGTGTCGTGTTCATGTCTTTGAGTTTCCTCTTTTTTAGTGTTACTAGGCTTAGTCTCATTAATTTTTCTTCATAGGTCATGCTTCTTAGCTACATAACTAAGGTCGAGCAAGTCTATAGACTTTCTCTAGTTTCTGAATGCTCTGTGTAACAAAAATTCACATTTAGTGTGTTCCTGGGAAATAAGCATCATTTCCCAGTTCTTTATAATTATCTAAACAAAATTTAAAAAAGCAATTTTGATCCCAGAACTTTGCTTTTGTGGTCAGGACACTTCTAGAACACTTTCAAGAAAGACATATAAAAGTATTATGTTCTAGGGTTTTGCTTGGCAAATATAAAAACAGGAGCTCACAACCCAGCATTCAGCTCAGCTCTGGCTACCTGAGAAGACACATCAGAAGAAGTGAAATGGCAACAAGAGGCTGCAATCATTTTCCAGATGCACTCTGCTACATATGTGGTCAATTTATTAAGACAAGAGCAAAGAAGTTCTGTGTAACACCATCTGAAAAAATGTGTGAAGCTTACAAAGCATATTTTGGCATGCCAGTTGGGGATCATTTTTTAAATAAAATGTATGTAACAGAGTGCTGATCTTCCTGTACCTACACCTCCAGAAAGAAGTCAACCGTTAAAAGAAGAAAGCAGCAAATCAGAAAATGAAGAGCACAGTGATCCCACAGACTATGATCTCATAGATGCAGCTGTTGAGAGGAATCCTTACTACCCAAACCAAATAGACCTCATTGACCTTATCAATGACAAAATCAAATGCTGAGCTTTTGATTTCAAGACTCAAGGAGTGGGACTTGGTGGATGAAAATGTGCAAGTAACAAGCCAAAGAAAACGTCAGCAACATTTCTCAAGGTTCTTGACTAATGAAGACAGGTTGAACTACTGTAATGATGTATCAAGCCTGTTTGATGCAATTGGAATTGCATGCAATCCAGATGAGTTGAGTCTCTTCACTGAAGAAGTCTAAAAGCTGTACTTCTGCACAGTGGGAACAAATATCCATCTCTTCCTTTGGCTCATTCTATGCATTTCAGGGAGGACTACAACAGTGTCAAACTTCTACTGGAAGCTTTGAACTATGATAAGTATGGCTGGGAGGTTATTGGAGACTTCAAAAAGGTTTCATTTTTGATGGGACTCAAGGAGGTTTTACCAAGTTTCCCTGTTATATGTGTCAATGGGAGAGTAGAGTCAGAGCAGCACATTACCAGAGGAAGCACTGGCCTCGAAGGACTGAATTCTCTGTAGGAAGACATAATATCAAACATAAACCATTGGTGGATCCTCAAAAGGTTCTGTTCCCTCCATTACACATCAAACTAGGGCTAATGAAACAGTTTGTTACAGTTCTTGACAAAGAGTCTTCAACCTTCAAGTATCTTCAAGATTTCCTTCCCAAGCTATCAGAGGCAAAGGTGAAGGCTGACATCTTCACTGGACTACAAGTCAGGAAAATCATGTAGTGCTCAGAATTTCCAAAGAAGCTCACAGAGAAGGAAAAGAAAGCCTGGGAGAGTTTCCTTGCTGTAGCACAGAACTTTCTGGGCAACAACAAGGCTGACAAATATATGGAACTTGAGACCTTGGTAATAAGCTATGGTTAAATGGGCTGTAGGATGTCCCTTGATGCTCATCTTGACAATTTCAAGGGGAATATGGGAGCATACTCAGAGGAGGAAAGGGAGCGCTTCCACCAAGATATTATGGACTTTGAGCACAGATATCAGGGATCTTGTAATGAAAACATAATGGGAGACTACTTTTGGGGGCTTAAAAGGGAAAGTGATTTGTTGCTGCTCACAAATCTAGAAAAACTGCTCAGTTTTAACTGTGAAAATATGTTTTAGAAAGTTTTAAATAAAATTTGTGTAAATTTTATTTTATGTAAATTTTATTTATTTTATTATATGTTTTTGTTTTACATCCAAAACCAGCAAAAAATATTGAAATTTAGCCATTTTTTTTAGATTCATCCTATAAGCCCAAAAGCAAAGTTTAAAAGGAATAATGGTCATTTTCTTTTGTTCTGCAATAAAAGAAGTTGGAAACTAACACTTGCCAGGAACAAAAATTGTTACATAGGGATATATATGTTCTGACGAGGACTCCATACTGTATGATAGGTCTGGCATACGTGAAAAGTTTATAATTGTGCCACAGATGCTTGAGCCTCAATTGTTATTCGACTATTGTTAACCTTGGGTGATACGCTTGGTTTTGTGGTTACCCATTAGTTCTTTTTCTCGTCTGAGATTGTAGACTGCTACTCCTTCCTCTTCCCCTCCATCCATTCTATATTCAGTGTATCCAACTTTCTCCTTTCGTATCTCACACTCTTGTATTTGACATTAAAGTACAATGTCAGCCTGTCCGATCGGCCCAGTAGTCTGTCCAGGACCTCCTAGTCTGCATTAACTCTCCTCATCAGTTTTACTTCTGTGAATATAGTGTGTAGGACTTTATCTTATCAGAACAGTAACTGTTTCATTGCGGATCCCTGAGGGATATCACTGTTACTATTAATCCTAGTACCTCTTCTCCTACCATTATTTTCAGTTACTTTGCCTATAGTGAGCACTTTGTTCTTTACTCTTTACTAATCGTATAGATTGTGAATTTGTATCTTAGGGTGTACATTATCAAATGTCATTTTACAGTCTGCCAATGTGTTTCCTGTTTAACCTGCATTACTCTGATGTAGAATGCTAATAGGTTCCTTAAGTAGAATTTACTTTCTCTAACCCCGTACTGGTTGTCATTTTTAAAGTCGAGCCTATGAAGGTGCTTTACTATTCAAATTATTTTGACCATTATTTTAAATAGCATGTACATCAAAGATAATGATCTGTACTGCAGTGCTGCCTGTCCATCATATTTTAACATTTCGATGATGTCATCTGTTGCTTTTCAACAATCTGTAATAATCCCTTTTCCTGGTTAGTGTGACTTTGTAAATGGTCCAAGTCGGACCGAAACGTCGTCGTAAGATTCTCTTTTATGTGCGGGTTATTTGTGTATCGTTCCAGTCACGGTATTGTGCCTTTTTTTGTAATTTTAGGTTTTTCTCTCGTGGCTTCACACAATGTTGCTCCTCGAGACCCAAGGAGATATATGTCAGGTCCCTTTGCTTCTAGCGTGTCCAGTTTCCTCAACAACTTCTTCATTTCATTTGCTGTTATGCTTCCTTTATCCCTTTACCACTGTTCTGTCGTCTTTCTCTTTCTCTATATGTCCTAGATTTCTCGGTGAATAACTTCATGAAATATTTCGTTAGTTCTTCATAAACTTTATGCCACTCCTCGGTAGCTCTCTTTCTTATATACCATCACTTAATCGTACACTCTTATCTTTTATTAGACGAGGCTAAGAAGTAGTGTAGAGCCAGACTTGGCTTTTTCAAATATATCATCAAACTGTCGCACAGACTATCTTCACATCCTTGCATACTAATATCTTGCTTTTCTGCTCGCTTTTTTTTTTATTCTCTCCTCTATTCTATCTTTCTAATTTCTCTAAAGCTGAAGTTAAGTTATGGACTCTGCCTTTTCAGCTTTTATTCTTCTCTTGTGTATAAATTTTCCCTCTGGCTCAATCCTCTCATCCTCTCTTTCTCTTTCCCATTTCCATCGTCTTGCGAACAAGAAGTGTCTTAGCTGTGCTTAGTCCCTTCTATAATCTGGTGTTTTTTTCTCCCCTCATTTTAAGCTTTTTTCAAGTTTATTTCCACCAGGTATTCGAAGCACTCGACTGCTTGAGCAAATGAACCCATTGAGGGGTTCCAATTTTCTCTCTCATATACATCTGTACCCATGGAACAGACCAGATATATGTGTGTGTGCCGACTACCAGACATGAGCGACCTTCCTTGTCGATTTTTGTACCTCTAAATCCATATGGCTCATTCAGCGCAATGAGCAGTGAAAGTTCAATCCTCCGTCCACTAATCACGAGGCAGAAACTCTGCTCTTTCACCCTCGCTTTCCCTTCAGATTACTGAAAAAAAAACAGGGTTGTGCCTGGTCTTCAGTACCTGGCCGTGGTTAATAGCTGCAAGTGAAGCCTTTCACAAGGGCATACGTGCTGCCTGCCAAGCACGGACCTCCATACACTCTCCCAGGTTGTGAGTGCGCATGTGTGAGCACTCGTGAATATGTATATGCGATAACAGATATTCATGGTAGCTTCTAGCCACGGAATGTTTTACACGTTATGAAAGCCTATATACCGGAGTACACGTTCGTGAACACATTCTCTTTCTCTCTCTTTCTGTCTATCATTTTATGCATGTATCTATCTACCTATCTCTAACACACACGCACACAGACACACAACTAGCTACATATAGTAAAGTGAGAATTTTCTCCGGCGCAGCAATAAACAAGTGGCTGGTGCCGGCTAGAGAGCCGAGGCACGCAACAGCAGGGTAGAGCTGGTGCCACAGAGAACTGCAGCAGCCGCTACAACAGGATTGCGGCCACAAAGAACTGTAACAGCAGCCACAGTTTTACCTAAAGTCACAGACAAGTGCCGCCCCAGAGTACTTCAGCAGCAGCTACATCCCCAGACAAGTACAGCCTCATCGGACTGGATCAGCAGTGATGTGCTTCCGCAAAGAAGTGCAGTCTTGGCTAAAGAGGGGCACAGCAGCAATTTCTCTGTCCCACTACTACTGAAGTATTAATGATCCCTTCTCTGAGTTTTGAACAGCTGTACCTAAAGGTGAAGGTAGAGCAGGCAGAGGCAAGGGAGGAGATACAGCTCCTTAGAGAGAGAGAGAGAGAGAGAGAGATAATAGAAAGATTCCTTACCGGAGCAAAGATGGCAGTGAAAACTGCCATAGAGCGAATTACTATGTTCATTTTCCTGCCCCTGATAGCTCAAGAAACGTTGCTGATAGCTGTCCCGTGTATGATGCTGTTGACAATGCAGAGATCACGCTTTCTATAGTCAGTAGAAATGTAATGGGAACTGTCCGAGAAATTGCGCGCTGGACAACCTATGTGCTCTAAGGAAAGAAACATTGTTAATGCGAAAGGGAGAGTAGGCTGTCCTTGTTGGTGGACTTCCTGTACTCTGTAAATGTAAGTCTATTTCTGCCTGTTTGTGGGTTTAGCGCTTAGATATGAAATGGGAGTCGGCTGTTTTCTTCCTCCTGTGTGAATCTAAGGGTATAGGTACGTAGGTAGGATTCACAAGGTTGATAGTGTTCAGGATGTTCTGGATCTTGAGTCATTTCTAAAAACTAATCAGTATGTTATCAACATAGCTTCACCATGTTATTGTGTTGGGGATGGCAGGAAGGATGTGAATTGAGTAATTATGCTCAATTTAAAGATTGTCTAACATAGCACTGATCGGACAGCCAATTGCCATGTCAAAATATTACCGGCACTTACCTTTCCAGTAGCAGAAGCAGTTGTGGTTAATGTTGGATGAAGAGAGGTAGAGTTCCATTAAGAACAAGTGCCTTTCCAGGGAAGTGGCCAATGTTTTTTTTTCCTCTATGTGACAAACATTTGACCCTTTGAAACCTTTCATTCTGACAGTTCTAAATGGTTTTAACACTAAAAGCAAATTTCGATTTGTAACATCAGAGATGTCTTGTGAGGAAAAGTATGTGGGTATTCAATTTTGCATTTATTCTTAAATTTATTGTGCTATATCCATTAGAACATATGAATTTCACGTACTTGCATCTGTGTTATATCTTGGCTCTCCCACTCATAAAAAAGCCTCACAACTTAAGCTCAGTGATCGTCTGGGATCTGCCGTGTACAGAGCGTTTTAACTGGGATCGAGTTTTTGACGCATCGGACATACTGCACACATCACGGTATTTACTGAGTTGCCAACTTTAATTTTTCAGACGCTGCAGATAAATGTCTAATGTACACAAATTAAGATTTTTTTTTATCGACTTTTGTTTTTGCTCTTTTGGGGAACATTTCACAGTTTTAATGGCTATAACTCAAATCTCAAACATTGTTTTGTCATTAAAGGCGGGTTTTACAATATATCTCAGTTAAACTATTATGTGCTGTTTTATGTTGTGCTGCTCTGTTATTTATATCTTCAGTTATTTTTTTATCTGTTCATACTTTTGTTTTTAACCAACATGGAAAAAATTGCTGGATTTTTAATGCATATTGGCATTGGTTCCAATACGCATACAAAAATAATTAGGTTACGCCTATTAGAAGTGAAGGGGACTTTTTACCTCGTTAACTGTTATGAACAAGTCTGTCTACACCAAACATTACTACACTAACATCTTAGATTTAATTGTGAACATAAACACACTAATTCATACCGGAACACCAGCGGCTGGAAGTCAACAAGACGTTCCTTAGCCAGGCTCGGCAAATTATCCATAATTGATAAGTGATAATTGATAATTAAGCACTTTCATTTCCATACTGTAAGTATGCTATTGACGTAGGATTACTTAACATGATGTGGCAAATATAGGAAGCCTCCGGGTAAGTAAAACATTTCGGACAGCCTAAAAATAAACTTATAACCATAGAATAATTGCTAGTTAGGTTAATTTACTAGAATGTTACAGTTTGCAAACCCTGATAATGTATATATAATGTATATATAATAATTCGTTTTGTCATATGACATTCTGGGATTTCCTAGATACTTATATGATGTAATATTTTTCATAGTGATGAGTAATTGATGAGTGATTTAATGCATTTTGTTTACTACATAATTTAGAATAAAGTAATGAGTTAGAGCATATTATGTAATGTAGGCGCGCCTCTGGCAAGGTAGTGATGAAGCGAATGATGATGAAAGTGATTCTTCTTTATCGAGTCCCCCTACCTTGGTGGGAAACTACCGGTGTGTTACTAAGAAAAAAGAGAACAACAGTACGAATGCTAATATCATCTGGATAATGATAGTTGCTGTTGAGAAATTGGGATTTACAATAATTTATCTATGCGGTATTAAAGTTGGATTTAAGAGGTGCTTTTTAATTATATGTCTGAAGCAGATGGCAGAGAAAGAACTTGTTGCATCTTCCTGCTCACTGAGTGAGCAGGAAATGAACGTCGCACTACTAACACTTGTTTGACGAGGTTGGTTGTTTACTGTGTGCCTACCAAATACACCAGCTACATTACGGTTGCAATTAACCCGTACGCAGCTAGTCAAGGCTATTTTATTCACACAATAGAGATTAAATACTCAGTGTTCATAAGCTCAGAGATGCACATCTCTCGGTGCATTTCACTGTACTGACACACTATACTTAACTTACCTCTCCGGTCACTGAAGACTTAAATATTTCAGCCGTAAATCACACTTCAATATGACTACCAATGTGACCACGAACTTCCTTGTTTCATAAACAACCCCTCGGCTCTCCACACTCAGGATGTCACTTTTTTGGCCATACTAGTTAAAGTGACGTATTTGTTGACGAGAGTAAACTCATTCTCAGAAAGCTTCTTTAACTAATTTTAAAACGCTAGAGGCTGCAGTTTAAGTAATATTTATATATTTTTTTTTCTTTTTAAATGTATCGCTTAATTGGCATTGTTGTTTAAAATGTCTTGTACGTCGATTACTCTTGGCCAGCGTCAAAAGAAAGTGCTCAATGCATCGATCACTCTTGACCAGCATCAAAGATAAAAAGTGTTGACTTTCCTTCCAGTTTTCCCTTTGTGTGTGAGAGTGAGAGTGATATTGAAAGAGTGATATTGAGCGAGAGAGTGAGAATGAGAGAGTGAGATTGAGAGAATGAGAGAGTGAGAAAGAGAGAGACTTTACACACACACTCGCATGTCAGCTACGGTCCTAAATTTAGCACAGGAGGAAGCTGTCCACTTTACTTACTTGTTTCAGCTTTTATGAACGTGTTTCATATCCCTATTCAAATTTTCTGTCCTATGTTCAGTTGAACTGCCCAACACAGACTTTTACAGCGAGGTAAAAAAAAAAAGTTCTTTCGAGATCAAACGCTCTGGAAAGGCCCCTGGAAACTGTCAGACGCCGCGGCTGTTTCAATCACTACTATACAGCGGTGTTTTCCAGGAATAAAAGAAAATATTGCGATGGCTGTAGGAATTTGCGATCAGTGCTTCTCCCTTCTGTTTACGTCCGTTGGGCCACGATACATGCCTTGTGGAACCAGCAGCTGTATAGCCCAAATGTAAGCTCATGTTATCCCATATCGCAAGTGGAAAGTAGTGACTTCGAATTCCAGGCAAGGTGAAAGAATCTGACAGTCCCTCCTACGGTCTCTATTCAACCCAGGAGTTATTAAAGAATGTAAATGAATTAGCAGATCGTGTTCTGCTGACAAAATATTGCGTCCTAACTGGCCGAGTGGCTTACGCACTCGCCTGGGGTTTTAAGACTCACTCGCATGGGTTCAAACCTCACCCGTTCCGTGGTTTATTACGTCTTAAGTTTCAGAAGGTGACTCTTCTGTCTAAAAAGCTGTCACTCTTACTCATGTATACTTCAAATGTGGTATAAACCAGGAGGCTAGTGGCGCTCCAGCCACGGTCGGAAAAAAAATTCCAATCTTAAATTATTGGCGAAGTTATGTACAGGATCCAGGATGGACTCGACCCATTCTCTCATCATGAGTGATACTCGTGCAGATTTTAACGTTTCCTGCTGATGCAAAGTCACAGCGTTGTTCGTTATTTATTTTCTGATTTATCATGAAATAATTTTTCTTGGTTTGCGCAGCCAAGCCTAATTCAACCTTAAATAACCTAAACCTACTAAAAATGAAGAAAAGAGTATTTGTAAGTTTATGGAGAAAGTTCAGATAGTGACACAGACTAGCATAAGAAAATTCTCGTAATAAAAGAAAGATAAATTATTGTATGGGTGACCTGTACTCAGTGGTTATTATTGAGTAACATACATGAGCAATACCTGTGTATATTTATTCTGAATACGTTCCGCCAACCAGTGACTATCAATTCAATACAGAAGTTGTTGAAAGGTGTCGAAACTGGAGACAGTAGAAGACGAGGTAATCATTCATCCAACTAAATAGTGTATAGGCTGAGGGACTGATAACCTCGCCTTCTACTGTCTCCACTTCCAACAACTTTAAATTTAGTCATTGGTGTGTGAAACGTCATCAGAATAAAGATACCCAGGTGTTGTATACGAGTCTTATTAATAGTATTATATATCATTAATGCTAGAAGATGTTCTTGTTTATGTTTCCCTCTCTATGACTATTTTTATTTCTGAATTCTTAAATACCAACGACTAGTAATCAATTATCAACTTTTGCTCCGTAACGGGGAATGATTATTTCTTGTAATTTTTATTGATCCTACTTTCTGGTAGCTCAATCTGGCGACTACCTAGCTTAACCTAACTTAACCTAACCTAACCTAACCTAACCTAACCTAACCTAACCTAACCTCACCTCACCTAACCTAACCTAACCTAACCTAACCTAACCTAACCTCACCTCACCTCACCTCACCTCACCTCACCTAACCTAACCTAACCTAACCTAACCTAACCTAACCTCACCTCACCTCACCTCACCTCACCTCACCTCACCTAACCTAACCTAACCTAACCTAACCTAACCTAACCTAACCTAACCTAACCTAACCTAACCTAACCTAACCTCACCTCACCTCACCTCACCTCACCTCACCTCACCTCACCTCACCTCACCTAACCTCACCTCACCTCACCTCACCTCACCTAATCTAACCTAACCTCACCTCACCTAAGCTAACACCACCTAACATCACCTCTCAATACTATTACTGTAAGGTTATTGCACTTCCCTAAGGATATAATAATTATATGTAACTAACAACTGAATTGCAAACGGTTCCCTCCCTCCTACCTTCCCTATTTCAGTTCCTTCCTCCCTCTCAATCTCCCTTTCTTAATCCTTCCCTCTCTCCCTCCTCCCTTCTTCAGTTTCACCCTCTCCTTCCATCCCTCCCTCTACGTGGGAGATATCTGAAAGGGTCTCCAGGATGAGTTTGTAAGCATTATAGCCATTGCAAATTAAACGAAGCTTATGGTAAATTAATTAAAGAAGGCGGGACACCAAAATCATAGATTACTATTTCTGTAATTACTGGAATGCATGTAGATACCAGAATATATTATTCTCCCCCCCCCCACCCACCTCTTATTTAGGAAGAAGGTCAAACCAATTCATGGAGTATAATTATTACTGAAAATAAATGTTAATGTGTGTCAGCAGCAAGTAGCAGCGAGGTCAGCTCAGTCCCAGTGTCAGGTTAGTGTGACACCCGAGACTCAGTATAACTGACACCCAGGAAACACAAACTGACATATTTCGAAGTTTAGTGAATTACTAGGCATTCGATTGCGCGTTCACACTCCTCAGATAATACATCCTCCAGGTGGAGCAAGATGCACTTCTGTGACTGAGACACAGGGAGACTGGGTAAGACAGTTGCAACAGTTAGGTATCTTTATTCCGAAACTGTTGCTTCTGTTGCCTCCTCTGTATTCGGCTAGAGATGCCTACTGTGTAGCGAAACTTTTCGGAATAAAGATACCTAACTGTTGCAACTGTGTCTTACTTATCAACTTCTCGATTTTGTATGCCATTATCATATTCAAACGGAGAGTAAACAACAAAGCTAAAAAGTAGCTAACACACATTTTGCGTGGATCTGGACGATTTACAGTGAATATGAGGCAGAGAACGCAGAAAAAAAGTCGCAAATAAAGTAGTTAATGCATTTCGTCATTTGACTACATTATTTAACTACTTAGAGACAGACAGGCAGAGAGGTAGACAGGCAGAGACATAGACAGACAGAGACAGACACAGACAGAGAGCTCTGTAGTAGCAATAGACATCGCTGATGCTTTCGGCCGAGTATGGCACCAGGGGCTCTTGGCAAAACTGCAACCACTAGGAGTCGTCGACTCTGCACTATACCTCTCAGTGATTACCTTCAAGATAGATCTCTAAGAGTAGTTCTCAATGGGGCAGTCATCAGGACACTATTGATGCAAGTGTTCCATAAGGAAGTGTGCTGGGGCAATTGTTATGGAATATTTACTTCAATGACCTTCTTCAACTCATCTCAGAATCCCATGCATATTCAGACGACTACACTCTGCCATAAGTTACATCAGTAACCAGCTTAGTTATATCAGCCTGAGGAAAACAATGGCAGATCACATTTGCAAATGAGATAACACAAATGATTGTCTCTAAGCACTATGTTGATAATGCTGGAGCAGTGGTAAGAATGATTTGGAGAGTGTTCGTATTCAGAGATGAAGTTTGAGTGAAATTTGTGAAATTTGACTCCAAACTGATTATAAGGAGCCACATCGTAAATCTTGCAGATAAAGCTGTATGGAAGCTTACAGAACTTAGACGTTTCTGGTATCTGCTGATGTAGGTAACAGCTCCTAGCTTGTTAAAAGCTAGGAACCGTAAAAATAACTTTATAGAACCTGTGTAGAGAGCGAGTGAGTGAGCGAGAGAGTGAGGGAAAGAGAGTCAACAAGCACTGGTGAAAGCAACCTCTTGAGGCCTTGTTAACTGGTGACGAATTGTTGTACTGGGTGTCAGTGACTAAAATATCACTGGTGTACTGGTACTGGGTGTCAGTGACTAAACCACTGGCGTACTGGTACTGGGAGTCAGTGACTAAAATACCACTGGTGTACTTGTACTGGGCGTCAGTGACTAAAATATCACTGGTGTACTGTTACTGGGTGTCAGTGACTAAAATATCACTGGTGTACTGATATTGAGTGTCAGTGACTAAACCACTGGCGTACTGGTACTGGGTGTCAGTGACTAAAATACCACTGGTGTACTGTTACTGGGTGTCAGTGACTAAAATATCACTGGTGTACTGTTACTGGGTGTCAGTGACTAAACTATCACTGGTGTACTGGAACTGGGTGTCAGCGACTAAACTGGCGTACTGGTACTGGGTGACAGTTACTAAAATACCACAGGTGTACTGGTACTGGATGTCAGTCACTAAAATGCCACTGATGTACTAGTACTGCATGTCAGTGACTAAAATAGTACTGGTGTACTGGTACTGGATGTCAGTCACTAAAATAGTACTGGTGTACTGGTACTGGGTAGCAGTGACTAAAATACCACTGGTGTAGTGGCACCGGGGAGCAGTGATTAAAATACCCCTGGTGTATTGGTACTGGGTGTCAGTGACTAAAATGCCACTGGTGTACTGGTACTGGGTGTCAGTGACTAAAATACCACTGGTGTGCTGGTACTGAGTGTTAGTGACTAAACTATCACTGGTGTACTGATACTGAGTGTCAGTGACTAAACCACTGGCGTACTGGTACTGGGTGTCAGTGACTAAACTATCACTGGTGTACTGGTACTGGGTGTCAGTGACTAAAATACCACTGGTGTACTGGTACTGGGTAGCAGTGACTAAAATACCACTGGTGTACTGGTACTGGGTAGCACTGACTAAAATACCCCTGGTGTACTGGTACTGGGTGTCAGTGACTAAAATACCACTGGTGTACTGGTACTAGATGTCAGTCACTAAAATATCACTCGTGTACTGGTACTGGGTGTCAGTGACTAAAATACTAATGGTGTACTGGTACTGGTAGCAGTGGCTAAAATACCACTGGTGTACTGGTCCTGGGCAGTAGTGACTAAAATATCCCTGGTGTACTGGTTGTCAGTGACTAAAATACCACTGGTGTACTGGTACTGGGTAGCAGTGACTAAAATACCACTGGTGTACTGGTACTGGGTAGCGCTGACTAAAATACCCCTGGTGTACTGGTACTGGGTGTCAGTGACTAAAATACCACTGGTGTACTGGTACTAGATGTCAGTCACTAAAATATCACTCGTGTACTGGTACTGGGTGTCAGTGACTAAAATACTAATGGTGTACTGGTACTGGTAGCAGTGGCTAAAATACCACTGGTGTACTGGTCCTGGGCAGTAGTGACTAAAATATCCCTGGTGTACTGGTTGTCAGTGACTAAAATACCACTTGTGTACTGGTACTGGGTAGCAGTGACTAAAATACCACTGGTGTACTGGTACTGGGTAGCGCTGACTAAAATATCCCTGGTGTACTGGTACTGGGTGTCAGTGACTAAAATACCACTGGTGTACTGGTACTAGATGTCAGTCACTAAAATATCACTCGTGTACTGGTACTGGGTGTCAGTGACTAAAATACTAATGGTGTACTGGTAGCAGTGGCTAAAATACCACTGGTGTACTGGTCCTGAGCAGTAGTGACTAAAATATCCCTGGTGTACTGGTACTGGGTATCAGTGACTAAAATACCCCTGATGCACTGTACCGGGTATCAGTGACTAAAATACCACTGGTGTACTGGTACTTTGTATCAGTGATTAAACCACTGGTGTACTGGTACTGGGTATGAGTGATTACACAACTGGTGTACTGGAACTGGGTATCAGTGATTACACCACCACTGATGCACTGTTACTGGGTATCAGTAACTACACCACTGGTGTACTGGTACTGGGTATCAGCAACTACACCACCACTGGTGTACTAGTACTGGGTATCAGTAATTGCACCACCACTGGTGTACTAGTACTGGGTATCAGTAACTGCACCACCACTGGGTACTGGTACTGGGTATCAGTAACTACACCACTGGTGTACTGGTACTGGGTATCAGTAACTACACCACTGGTGTACTGGTACTGGGTATCAGTAACTACACCACCACTGGTGTACTGGTACTGGGTATCAGTAACTACACCACCACTGGTGTACTGGTACTGGGTATCAGTAACTACACCACCACTGGTGTACTGGTACTGGGTATCAGCAGCTACACTGGTGTACTGGTACTTGGTATAAGTAACTACACCACTGGTGTACTGGTACTGGGTATCAGTACACCACCACTGGTGTACTGGTACTGGGTATCAGTAACTACACCACTGGTGTACTGCTACTGGGTATCAGTAACTACACTGGTGTACTGGTACTAGGTATCAGTAACTACACCACTGGTGTACTGATACTGGGTATCAGTAACTACACCACTAGTGTACTGGTACTGGGTATCAGTAACTACACCACCACTGGTGTACTGGTACTGGGTATCAGTAACTACACCACCACTGGTGTACTGGTACCAGGTATCAGTAACTACACCACCACTGGTGTACTGGTACCAGGTATCAGTAACTACACCACCACTGGTGTACTGGTACTGGGTATCAGTAACTACACCACCACTGGTGTACTGGTACCAGGTATCAGTAACTACACCACCACTGGTGTACTGGTACCAGGTATCAGTAACTACACCACTGGTGTACTGGTACCAGGTATCAGTAACTACACCACCACTGGTGTACTGGTACCAGGTATCAGTAACTACACCACCACTGGTGTACTGGTACTGGGTATCAGTAACTACACCACCACTGGTGTACTGGTACCAGGTATCAGTAACTACACCACCACTGGTGTACTGGTACTGGGTATCAGTAACTACACCACCACTGGTGTACTGGTACCAGGTATCAGTAACTACACCACCACTGGTGTACTGGTACTGGGTATCAGTAACTACACCACCACTGGTGTACTGGTACCAGGTATCAGTAACTACACCACCACTGGTGTACTGGTACTGGGTATCAGTAACTACACCACCACTGGTGTACTGGTACCAGGTATCAGTAACTACACCACTGGTGTACTGGTACTGGGTATCAACAACTATACCACTAGTGTACTGGGATAATTCCACTATTCAAGACGGACTCCCAGTGGATTACATTTAAAGGTATTGAATATGCATAAATTATACTCATGATAAAAGGCTAGATCCGCATGGGGTTATATAGCACACGGGGAATCAGGTTTGATTCAAGGAACTGGAGGGAAGCTCCAACTTCCTCGATGAAATAAGCCTATAAAAGTACCATGGAACAGCACACAACCATTCAAGGAGCAGCCTTGATAAGGGCTCTTCATCCAAGGAATTGTTACTACTCTATATTTATCTTGGAACGAACCTGATTGTGTACCATTCCTCCGGCCCTGCGCAAAGCAGAGCTCTGCGTCACGCAAGACAAAGGCTACGCGTCACGCAAGACAAAGGCTACGCGTCACGCAAGACAGAGGCTACGCGTCACTCATGACAGCGGCTCAGCGTTACGCTAAAGAAAGAATCCAAAGAGGCCAGATGTCACACCAGAAGAGAGGCCAGACGTCACACCAGGTACCACACTAGTGGAGAACCAGGTGCCACACTAGTAGAGGATCAGGTGTCACACTAGGGGAGGATCAGGTGTCACACTAGGGGAGGACCAGGAATCACACTAGTGTAGGACCAGTTGTCAAACTAGTAGAGGATCGGGAGTCACACTAGTGAAGGACCGGGTATCACACTAGTGGAGGACCAGGTGTCACACTAGTGGAGGACCAGGTGTCACACTAGTTGAGGACCAGGTGTCACACTAGTGGAGGATCAGGTGTCACACTAGTGGAGGATCAGGTGTCACATTAGTGGAGGACCAGATGTCACACTAGTGTAGGACCAGGTGTGGCATGCAAAGAGTACGTAACCTTTATTCGGCGCATGGACACACCCTCATTTACAGGCTATCTCCCCCAACCAGCGAACCAGGTTGCTAAGAGTTGATGATGGGGCCCCATCGTTCAACTAGTGACCAGGTTCTAGCCAATAAGAAGGTGGGATTGACAATCGCAGAGGTTATGTGGATACCGCTCTCCTGTCTGCCCTTGTCATTCCCACTCTAGAGCTGGTTGAAGCACGGTCTGCTATCTTGTGGCTTCTATTTCTGCCTTGCTTACCGTGGAGTGCACTATATTTATCACTGTACATAGTGTACATATTGCTGTTATAATTGGTGAAGGATAATATAAGTCTAAACTTTTTCTACTGTGTTTATTTGCTCCCATTACACCTGGGATAACAGGCCATTTGAAATCCTAGGTTGTAATATGGGTAGCCTGTCCGAGAGCTGGACTTAGAGAAACGGTTGAGCTTAGGGTGAAGCTTGTAGCAGGAACATTGTGTAGCTTGCTGTTTCGCTTCGCTTTACAAATTTTGCGTGTCAGTTGCTTATGATCAGCCTTGCTATTGTGTGATCGTTCAACAGCTCGCTACTAGCTTGTTCAGTGTGCTCGCTTCGCTACGGTCAATCTTGTGTGCAGTCGGCTTTGCTTGTATGCGTATTCTGCAATCGTACTGTGCATAGCTAAGCGTGTTCTGCAAATTAACGTGTTACGTTGGGGTATTCGTACTGTGCATAGCGAATAACTTATGCCACCTAGACGAGTCAGACGCCTGGTGTCGGCATATACTTTGCATAACCTACCTAAATTGTCCCTACAGCGTTGTTGGCAAATTGCTCGTTCGATTGGCATTCCCTATAAACGCACTCTCACAGCTGCGCAACTGCGTTCACTTATTGCTGACATACTTATTGAAGAAGAGATGGCACATCAAACTCCTCCCTTTACGGGAGCTAGGGAAAAAACTACTATGTTCTCGCAGGAGGAAGATGATACACCTACGGAGCAAAATGGTCAGTATAGTGCAGCTGGGTTGTCTCAGGGTGAATCAGCGTCGTTGGCACTTGAGCTGGCAAAAATCACGCTGGAGCAAACTAGGGAACAGAGAGCATTCGCAAGGGAAGAATTTGATAGGGAAAGAGAGAGGAGGCAGTTTTCGCATTCTGTAAACGATTTCAGTTTACAAAAAGCAGTACAGCTTGTTCCCCGCTTCAATGAGGCCGAACCAGAGCAATTTTTCGAAAGCTTCGAAAATCAGGCTCGAGCCTTGAGGTGGCCGGAACAGCACTGGGCAGCGTTGGTTCATACAGCATTATTGGGTAAGGCACAGGAATTTACGTCGGTATTAACTGACGCTGAATTCTCTGATTATCAAGTAGTGAAGACCACAGTGTTGGGAGCATATACATGTATCCCAGCTAAATATCGTAAGACCTTCAAATTGAACAGGCGGCAGCTTGGTCAATCCCTGGTGGACTTTGTGAGACAGCAAACCAAAGCTTTTACCAGCTGGTATAAAGCGAGTGGTGTCTCTAACTTTGAGGAGCTGGTGCAGCTTATTCTGATTGATAACCTGCTGGAGTCTGTGGGACCAGAGGTTCGTGTCTTTCTGCAGGATCGTGACTTAACCACTGCATTGGAGGCGGCCAGGTTGGCTGATACCTTCGAAACGAACCGCTCCTTGTCCGAGCGGTCCCGTCTCTCTTTTCAACAGTCTGGCGTGAGCAGAGATCGACAACATTGGAGAATGAAGTGCCAGCCGGAGGGAGAGCGTCTACGTCATCCAACCAAGTCACCTGGTGAGCCACGCTTCTCAACATATGGTCCCCCTGCGGAGAGGCAAACTACTTATGGAGCATCTCGACAACAATATCCAGAGAGGCACCAGCCAGAACGACACCACTTGCAACGTCATCAGGGAGTAAAGGGCAAGCCTGTCGTCTGCTTCAGGTGCAATAAAGTAGGTCACATCAGTTCCAACTGCCCCCAAAAACCTCAACCCATCGGGAAAATCTCTAATATCCCTAGTAACATGTCCCCTAGAGAAGTAGAAAAAGGTATGGCCCCTTATTATTGCGAAAGTCTTATTTCCCTTCAGGAAAACTCAGAACCAACTAAAGTAAATACCTTTAGAGATACTGGAGCATATTGCTCACTTGTCAGAGAAGGAATATTACCCCTTTCAGAGAATACTTCCTTGAATTCCTCAGTTTTATTGGAAGCCTATGGAGGAGCTATATATTCAGTTCCTTTGCATAAAATTTATGTACAGTGCAAATATTACACTGGGTACTTGACTGTAGGTATCTCAAAAGGATTTCCCATGAAAAATGCCATGTTATTACTGGGTAATAACATTACTACTGTTACTTCGTGTCCAGTGTTGGCCATAACTCGGGCAACATCCCAAGGGTTGTCTGGGGAGAATGTTGACCTATCCTTGGACGACTCCGATCTCGGAATAGCCACGTTGTTTTATGAGACACACCGGCCGGAGTCTCGTAAATCAAGTGAACAGACCCCGATCAAGCCTTCCTATTCCCAGGTTGCAGGATTGCCAGATGTCTCTGTTTCCATGCCCGAGGGACTGTCCTTCCGGGAGGAACAACGAAAGGACCCTTCTTTAAAATTCGCTTTTCAGGCAGCCATGGGTAAATCCTCTTTGGGTCATCCAGTCAAGTATGAAGTTAAAAATGATTATTTGGTTTGCACTGAGACTGGTAAGGAGATAGAGAGCCGGCAATTATACGACAGGTTAGTGGTTCCAACCAAGTATAGACCTCAGATATTAAATATAGCTCATAATACGTCATCAGGAGGTCACTTAGGAATTACAAAAACCTTGTATAGAATCACAAAAGAATTTTATTGGCCAAAATTAAAGAAAGATGTGAAGAATCATATTAGGTGTTGCCGAGAATGTCAGCAAGTTGGAAAACCTGGACATTCCATTAAACCTGCACCTCTCCAACCCATACCTGCTGATGGAGAACCTTTTGCAGATTTAATTATAGATTGTGTAGGTCCACTACCTAAGTCAAAGTCTGGAAATCAGTATTTATTTACAATTATGGATAAAGTAACCAGATATCCTGAAGCGATCCCAATGCGTAGTATCAATACTAAAGCTATTCTCAAAGCTTTAACAAAATTCATTTCTTGTTTTGGCATTCCTAAAACTATACAAAGTGATCAAGGTACTAACTTCACTGCCAAAGCATTTAGGGAAGTATTAACTAGGTTAGGGATAATTCACAACTTATCCACTGCCTATCACCCTCAGTCCCAAGGCGCCTTGGAAAGATTCCACCAAACATTAAAAACAATGATGAGAAGTTTTTGCATGCACTTTCCGACAGATTGGGATGAATCTCTACCTTTGTTGCTGTTCTCAGTACGAGAGACGGTGCAAGAGTCTACAGGGTATAGTCCGTTTGAGCTGATCTTTGGGCACAATGTACGAGGTCCTCTTCGGGTGCTCAAAGAAGGATGGATGGGAGAAGACGTAAGCTCAGCACTCTACAACCCGTCTTCAAGGTTGCAGGTGGCACGTGAGTTAGCCACGGCTAACCTAAAGATAGCTCAAAGTAAGATGAAACAGAGGTATGACAAAAGTGCACAATTCCGCTCCTTCCATCCAGGAGACAAGGTGTTGGTGCAGGAACCTATACCTGGCCACACCTTGAAAGCTAGATTTACGGGACCTATGCAGATAGTAAGTAGATTATCTGATTTAAATTATGTGGTAGCTCCCATTGATAAGACCTCAAAAACAAAAACTTACCACATTAATCAAATCAAGGCCTTTCATACACCAGATAAAGTCCCAGTAATGACTCTGTCCTCTACCTCTGAGGACGACTCTGACTCTTTGCACTCTATCTCTGAAATTAATACTAAACTTTCAAATTCTGTCCTCCTCAAGGATCCTAGCCCGTTAATGGATGGATTATCTGAAATACAAGCAACCAATTTAACTGAGCTTCTACAGTCATATCCTAATATTTTTTCGGATGTGCCGAAAAAATGTACGTTAGGTTACCATGATGTAGATGTGGGAAAATCTAAACCAATTAAACTCTCCCCCTACAGAGCTAATCCTGAAAAGCAAAGGCTACTTCAGCAGGAAGTAGACTTCTTGTTAGAACATGGTTTAGTGGAGGAGTCATCTAGTCCATGGGCTTCACCGTGCATCCTAGTAAAAAAGGCTGATGGAGGGTTTCGTATGTGCACAGACTACCGTAAAGTGAACGAGGTCACAATCACAGATGCTTACCCTCTTCCTCGTCTGGATGACGTAATTGACTTTGTGGGTAAGGCTACTTTTGTGTCCAAATTAGATCTCCTTAAAGGTTACTATCAGGTACCTTTGACAGATAAGGCGAAGGAAATCTCTGCCTTCGTAATTCCAGGAGGTCATTATCAGTATACAGTTACCCCCTTCGGAATGAAAAATTCCCCCTCTTCATTCCAGAAACTCGTCCATCAGGCTATTAAAGGACTTGAAGGCACGGCAGCATACCTAGATGATATTGTTGTGGTGTCTGATACTTGGGATCAACACCTACTTAGACTTAAAGCTCTGTTTGAGACCTTTAAGAATTCCCAATTAACAGTTAATTTATCTAAATCTTCCTTTGGCCAGGCCACTATCACTTTTCTAGGCCATGAAGTAGGTAGTGGTAATGTTGCACCTAAACTTGCTAAAGTTCTTTCGATTAAAGATTATCCAGTTCCTCATGATAGGAAATCTCTTCAACGTTTCCTAGGCATGATAGGATTTTACAGAAGATTCTGTAAGAATTTCTCAGATATTGTAGCCCCTCCTACCTCTCTTACCAGTCATAAAGTTCCCTTTAATTGGACGTCAGATTGTAACACTGCTTTTAATAAAGCAAAAAGATTATTGTGCTCTGCACCCATTCTCCTGTCTCCAGACTTCTCCAAACCTTTTTCATTACAGGTTGATGCTTGTGAGTCTGGGGTTGGGGCGGTACTATTACAAATCGGGAACAAGGAGCTGCAGCCAATCGCATACTTTTCAGCTAAGTTCCAGCCACATCAGAGAGCTTACTCTACCATTGAAAAAGAAGCCCTCGCGCTGGTAATGGCTTTGGAGCATTTTGATGTTTATGTGGGCCAGACATCGCAGGTGGTCACAGTCTACAGTGATCACAACCCGTTAGTCTATCTCCAAGCCATGAAGAATCACAACACAAGGCTTATGCGTTGGACGCTCAGGCTGCAGCCCTACAATATCAGAATTCATTATATTGCCGGCAAAGAAAATGTGTTGGCAGACTCTTTGTCAAGAGTCTAGTTTATTATTTTATTTAGGTTAGGATGTATTTGTGGTAACCCCTTTCAAGCTCTTTTTTTTATCCCCTGATGTGGGGTTTTTTTTTTTAGTGAGGGGATGCGGGCTACCGTCCGCCTGTATCTTGGACCTATGCTAGCCTGTCTGACTGCTGTCTCACTCTAAGTTTAGGGTTTGGCTTTTGGTCACTAGGAAAGCTGAGCTCTATCTAAGAGTTGGATGGTGGAGAGGATAGGCTGTCCCATTATTTTGTGCCATGGCGGCACGGTTACCACTGGGAGGTGGCAGCCTAATCCTGAGCCTTCTCGGGGGTGGGGGTGTGGCATGCAAAGAGTACGTAACCTTTATTCGGCGCATGGACACACCCTCATTTACAGGCTATCTCCCCCAACCAGCGAACCAGGTTGCTAAGAGTTGATGATGGGGCCCCATCGTTCAACTAGTGACCAGGTTCTAGCCAATAAGAAGGTGGGATTGACAATCGCAGAGGTTATGTGGATACCGCTCTCCTGTCTGCCCTTGTCATTCCCACTCTAGAGCTGGTTGAAGCACGGTCTGCTATCTTGTGGCTTCTATTTCTGCCTTGCTTACCGTGGAGTGCACTATATTTATCACTGTACATAGTGTACATATTGCTGTTATAATTGGTGAAGGATAATATAAGTCTAAACTTTTTCTACTGTGTTTATTTGCTCCCATTACACCTGGGATAACAGGCCATTTGAAATCCTAGGTTGTAATACCAGGAGTCACACTAGGGAAGGACCAGGTGTCACACTAGTGGAGGACCAGGTGTCACACCTTTGGAGGACCAGGAGTCACACCTATGGAGGACCAGAAGTCACACCTATGGAGGACCAGGTGTCACACTAGTGGAGGACCAGGAGTCACACTAGGGGAGGACCAGGTGTCACACTAAGGGAGGACCAGATGTTACATTAGGGGAGGACCAGGTGGTACACTAGTGGAGGACCAGGTGTCACACCTATGGAGGACCAGGTGTCATCCTAGGGAAGGATCAAGCGTGAAGGCTGAGAGAGCTCCCGCGTCGCACTTAGCTGTCAAAACAAACTGGAGAATGGCATATTGAAAGACATCACCGGATGTGGCCACCTGTGGAACAACGCACTTAATGGATGTGGCCACCTGTGGAACAACGCACTTAATGGATGTGGCCACCTGTGGAACAACGCACTTAATGGATGTGGCCACCTGTGGAACAACGCACTTAATGGATGTGGCCACCTGTGGAACAACGCACTTAATGGATGTGGCCACTTGTGGAACAACGCACTTAATGGATGTGGCCACCTGTGGAACAACGCACTTAATGGATGTGGCCACCTGTGGAACAACGCACTTAATGGATGTGGCCACCTGTGGAACAACGCACTTAATGGATGTGGCCACTTGTGGAACAACGCACTTAATGGATGTGGCCACCTGTGGAACAACGCACTTAATGGATGTGGCCACCTGTGGAACAACGCACTTAATGGATGTGGCCACCTGTGGAACAACGCACTTAATGGATGTGGCCACCTGTGGAACAACGCACTTAATGGATGTGGCCACCTGTGGAACAACGCACTTAATGGATGTGGCCACCTGTGGAACAACGCACTTAATGGATGTGGCCACCTGTGTAACAACGCACTTAATGGATGTGGCCACTTGTGGAACAACGCACTTAATGGATGTGGCCACCTGTGGAACAACGCACTTAATGGATGTGGCCACCTGTGGAACAACGCACTTAATGGATGTGGCCACCTGTGGAACAACGCACTTAATGGATGTGGCCACCTGTGGAACAACGCACTTAATGGATGTGGCCACCTGTGTAACAACGCACTTAATGGATGTGGCCACTTGTGGAACAACGCACTTAATGGATGTGGCCACCTGTGGAACAACGCACTTAGTGGATGTGGCCACCTGTGGAACAACGCACCCAATGGATGTAGCCATATGCGAAACAACATACTTAATGGATGTGGCCACCTGTGGAACAACGCATCCAATGGATGTGACCACATGTGAAACAACGCACTTAATGGATGTGGCCACCTTTGGAACATCGCACTTAATGGATGTGGTCACCTGTGGAACAACGCATATAATGGATGTGGCCATCTGTGGAACAACGCATTTAATGGATGTGGCCACATGTGAAACAACGCACTTAATGGATGTGGGCACCTGTGCAACAACGCACCCAATGGATGTGACCACATGGGAAACAACGCACTTAATGGATGTGGTCACATGTGGAACAATGCACTTAATGGATGTGGTCACATGTGGAACAATGCACTTAATGGATGTGGTCACATGTGGAACAACGCACTTAATGGATGTGGTCACATGTGAAACAACGCACTTAATGAATGTGGTCATATGTGGAACAACCACTTAATGGATAAGGCCACCTGTGGAACAACGCATTCAACTGATGAGGCCACCTGTGGGACAACACACTTAGTGGATGTGGTCACATGTGGAACAACGCATTCAGTGTATGAGGCCACCTGTGGAACAACGCACTTAATGTATGTGACATGTGGAACAACGCATCTAATGGATGTAGCCACCTGTGGAACAACGCACTTAATGGATGAGGCCGCCTGTGAAACAACGCACAGCACATAATGGATGTGTCCACCTGTGGAACAACGCATTTAATGGATGTGACCACATGCGGGACAACGCACTCAGTGGATGAGGCCACCTGTGGAACAACGCGTTTAATGGATGAGGCCAGCAAGGGCCAAAACACTAAGCTGATGGCCCCAACTTGAGCACAAATACTTTCAGACAGTCCCAACTGAGAATTCTCCCAGATGATAGGATCAGCTCGGGAGCAAGAAGACTTTCCAAGCAGAAGTTACATGAGTTCAAGAAATACAATTTACTGAGACAATTTCTATTTAGTTACGATTACTTAATGGAATTTACAGCCTGTTGACTAGACATGAATGCAAGTTTTCGCTGTAAGAAATACATCTCTCAGTGTGGGTCAAATTACTTCAGAAGCTAGCCAACTGAATGTGAATTTTTTTCACATGACTGGGGCCGTTAAGGGAAAACTTTTACGAAACAGGATCATCTCTGAGTCAATTTTTTTCAGAAAGAACCACCTGAAAACCAAACAAAATCTTAAAAGACATGACCATCAGACAATGCCACTTACATGAAGTGGTTTCATTGAGGACGAAAAAATTTTTGAAGGAAGGTTGAGTGGTCGTACAGGTGAGAATTATTGGTGGAGGACATGGAAGGCACAAACAGCACATTACAGCAAGGACGTCTAAAAATGAAAAGTTTTTTTCTTTTTTTTCTTTGACGATATGAATTAGGAAGTTAAAACATCTTACTGGAATAAGTTATCTAAAGAGGGGAAAACAAAACCTCTTATGAACTGGGCTTTCCGAGGGTCAACATGTCTTACATGTCAGGTACATCGAAGGATTAAAACTTCGTGTATGGCGGGAACTTCGAAGGATCTAAACCTCCTACATTGACGTTAGAGTTTCTAATCATCTCGCACATCAGGCCATGTTGATGTATTAATCACTTCATTGGTCATAACTACTGAAGATAGAAGAAAACTGAATTGCTGAGTGAGTGTGTTGCCAAAAACCCACACGAAGATCATCGTGTGGCCTAGAATAGATAGCGACCGAGATGAAGGGAAAATATGGATAATGTCTATTCAAGATTCATGTCTCTGTAAATTCTTTAGATAAAAGAAAGGAGAGGAAGAACAGAAAAGGTGATCTCTTCATGAAGTAGGTCCACGTTCCAGCTCTTTACGTACTGCAGGGATGCTTAAGACTGAGTCGCAGTGGTCAAGATGGGGCCATCCGTTGTCATTCTTTATGGATCACCACCCTGACTGCCTCTGCTTTACGGACAGGGACCCCCAGCGGCCTCAGAATTTCACCGACGAAACCAATTAGCGAGACTTATACCGCTGCAATAAACCGATTTTATATTCGTGTCGTACAACATTCACAATTTTCTCCTTCGTGAAAAAATATATATATATAATTAAAATGAAAGAAGTTCGAGTTTTAAAAAAATGAATTGCATTTCTATGAGATATCTGGATGCAAAAGTTTGAATCAGGTACTTTACTCTGGCTGACTTCAAATACTGACGGTCGAGATGATATTGCTGACGCTTTTGCGGTGCATTTTACCTTCTTCCTGGCACCGGCCAACTTGTCGAGAATACAACGAGGATGTGCAATAGGTGCTGGGTTTTGGGTGTTGATGGTGGAGAGGACTATGTTGAGGTGTGAGTGGGGGTGTGCGGTGGGTGTAGCTGTTTGGTTGCTATTGATCAGTAGCGAGCAGGCGCGAGGGCGGGTGGGGGGGCGCTACTGCAGTGCGTCAGCCAGCACTAGCGCCTACCCAAGGTGCTCTTCCTTGCGCTGCCAGGGGCCTCACTGTTCTCCACGTGGCCACAGCTACTGTTGATGCTTTCCGCCCAGCCCCACCCTCTGATTTACCTTCTGCGCTTCCCTCTGTTCCACCCATTGCCCCCACCCTTTGATCCATCTTGCCGGGAGTATCCTTGGCTTCCACGTAACCACAGCTACTGTTGATGCTTTCCACTCTTTGGCACTCTTAATCCACCCTATGATCCACCTTCAGCACCATCTCTACTCCATTCTCTGATGCATCTTGTGCCTCACCCTCTACTCCACCCTTTCATTCACCCTCTACCCTCTGTCCCACCCTCTACGCCACCCTCTGATTTACCTTGCCAGGGGCATCACAACTCTCCACTTAGTCAAAACAATCGTTTGCTTCTTCTGCATCTTCTACTATAACTAGGACATTGTTGTTTATCATACAAAACCCACTGATACACTTGCCTGTAATATACCTTCTATTTTTTCCGTAAGTTCTATTCCAACAACCCGGCTTTCGACCAGACTGCCTTGGTAACCGCTTAATCAACCATATTATTGTTTCCTGCTTCCCAAAAATTCATACACTAAACGCAATTCAGCGGATCAAGCACCTCATGTAGAAGTGTCGAGAGTCTTTTCGAAGATTTCACTTTTGCACGGATCACTTTTTTCTCTCTCTTCGTAGAAGGCCAACGGATGCTAAACAGGGTTATCCACCTGTGCCTGTGGCATCCCTGCGTTTCACAGGGTTTGTATCCATACGTCCTGTCATGTCTCTCACACCAGTATGTTTGGATTTTCCATGTACTGATCATGAAATGCCCCTCTTCACCGTTACAAATTGTACATTCCGAATATTTTGAGACATTTTCAAACAGGGTATGTTTTGCAGAGTCTAAGGTGAACAGTAAATGTTCGCTGTAACTTTTCGGACTAGAGATTCCTCATCTATCGTGAAGAAATATGTGAACATAGAGCAATATTCTAAACCAGAGAGCTTAAGTGATTTGAAGTGTGCTATAATACGTGCAGTTTCCCTTTTTTTTAAGTTTTCTTAATCCACCTTATCATTTTTTTTATCCTCTCTAAAGGATAGGTCGTTTGTCAGTAATATTCCTACGTCTTGTAACTGTTCTATCCGTTTTATGACCAGATCTTGTTGCGTTTTAAATCATGTAAATTTTTTAAATTCGTTCTTTAAGTAAAAAAATTAACAGTAATGAATAACCGCAAATATCTTATTATCCAGAAAAGTGTGTTGACATATCCTAGAAGTTACTCAAAACTCTCTAACATGAGAAGAAGAAAATATTCATATTCACTTAACTTATTGTCACCATTCTTCGTACTTCACGTTCCTCTCTTAACTTATTGTCACCATTCTTCGTACTTCACGTTCCTCTCTTAACTTATTGTGACCATTCTTCGTACTTCACGTTCCTCTCCATCTCGGTACCAACAAACACTGATCAAACAGATGTCACAAACTTTGACACAGACTTTTAACGTCTTTAAGTCTTATAGAAAAACATTCTGGGTGACTTGCCATTTTTATACATTGTCTTTAGACTTTATCATTTATTTTCAATTACTACTGAAGGTCAAGAAGAAACACTTATGTGCCCATTTGTAGTCTCATTATAATTCTGCGTTCGAGTAACGAGATATTTCAATGTATGTTCCAAAATATGTATAATATATAGCTGTAAATCAGGTGGATAATAGTCATTAATTTTTTGAACACGGTTTCACCAACTTTGATTTAAATTTTATTTTTTTTACCAACCCTCACCAGCCCTACATCACTCATTCCTGCTTTCTCATATTTCTCCCAACGGGTTTAGCGCTTAACTTTATTATTATTATTATTATTATTATTATTATTATTATTATTATTATTATTGAAGTGTCCTCATTTGCCCTGAAATTTTCCAAATGTTAATTTACTTGTATTCTTCTCATTTGTTTAAGTTAACAGATCAAAGTTATGGATTCGGATTCGAGTTTTGTTTGTTGGATATTAATGTTCACGATGATGCTTTGTTCTCGAAGAGTATCGTCCTGCGAGAGTACAGTCAGCGAACAGGCTCCATCTGCGAAGCAGGCTTTGTACAACCAAGCTCCTTCTACAAGAGTAGATAAATGGTTTAGAGAACCCACAAGTTGATAAATTAGACACATGTGCAACACAAGTGTTTCACAAGTGACTAATCCTTCCACGAGGCAGGCTTTTTAAGACCAGGGTCCATCTACGAGGAAGACTTAGGAAGACCTGGCTCCATCTACTAGGCGGGCACTGGAGGATCTATCTCCATCAGTGAGACAGGTTCTAGAAAACCCGGTTTCATGAACGAGGCAGGCTTTGAAATACCTAGTTCACTCATCAAAGAAGGCTTTGAAAGACTAGGCTTTCTCTCTGAGGCATACTTCATTAGATCCGGCTCCCTCTATGAGGCAGGAAATCAACAAGCAATCTGCCCTCAGCTACCAAAGGAGTTAATTGGCCTTGAGAAAGGTCCTAACATTGTGGTCATCAACACTGATAGTTGTGTAATGACAACTCCCAATTCCGTCGCATTCTCATAATTATAAGACTGCATTATTCTGTACAAGGAGGCTTTAGGAAAGGTAGGGGGTGTGTGGACCAGGTGTTTACAGTGAAACATATAAGTGAACAGTATTTAGATAAGGCTAAAGAGGTCTTTGTGGCATTTATGGATTTGGAAAAGGCGTATGACAGGGTAGATAGGGGGGCAATGTGGCAGATGTTGCAGGTGTATGGTGTAGGAGGTAGGTTACTGAAAGCAGTGAAGAGTTTTTACGAGGACAGGCTCAAGTTAGAGTATGTAGGAAAGAGGGAAATTATTTCCCAGTAAAAGTAGGCCTTAGACAAGGATGTGTGATGTCACCGTGGTTATTTAATATATTTATAGATGGGGTTGTAAGAGAAGTAAATGCGAGTGTCTTGGCAAGAGGCGTGGAGTTAAAAGATAAAGAATCACACATAAAGTGGGAGTTGTCACAGTTGCTCTTTGTTGATGACACCGTGCTCTTGGGAGATTCTGAAGAGAAGTTGCAGAGATTGGTGGATGAATTTGGTAGGGTGTGCAAAAGAAGAAAATTAAAAGTGAATACAGGACAGAGTAAGGTTATGAGGATAACAAAAAGATTAGGTGATGAAAGATTGGATATCAGATTGGAGGGAGAGAGTATGGAGGAGGTGAATGTATTCAGATATTTGGGAGTGGACGTGTCAGCGGATGGGTCTATGAAAGATGAGGTGAATCATAGAATTGATGAATGGAAAAGGGTGAGTGGCGCACTTAGGAGTCTGTGGAGACAAAGAACTTTGTCCTTGGAGGCAAAGAGGGGAATGTAAGGAAGTACAGTTTTACCAACGCTCTTATATGGGTGTGAAGCATGGGTGATGAATGTTGCAGCGAGGAGAAGGCTGGAGGCAGTGGAGATGTCATGTCTGAGAGCAATGTGTGGTGTGAATATAATGCAGAGAATTCGTAGTTTGGAAGTTAGGAGGAGGTGCGGGATTACCAAAACTGTTGTCCAGAGGGCTGAGGAAGGGTTGTTGAGGTGGTTCGGACATGTAGAGAGAATGGAGCGAAACAGAGTGACTTCAAGAGTGTATCAGTCTGTAGTGGAAGGAAGGCGGGGTAGGGGTCGGCCTAGGAAAGGTTGGAGGGAGGGGGTAAAGGAGGTTTTGTGTGCGAGGGGCTTGGACTTCCAGCAGGCATGCGTGAGCGTGTTTGATAGGAGTGAATGGAGACAAATGGTTTTTAATACTTGACGTGCTGTTGGAGTGTGAGCAAAGTAACATTTATGAAGGGGTTCAGGGAAACCGGCAGGCCGAACTTGAGTCCTGGAGATGGGAAGTACAGTGTCTGCACTCTAAAGGAGGGGTGTTAATGTTACAGTTTAAAAACTGTAGAGTAAAGCACCCTTCTGGCAAGACAGTGATGGAGTGAATGATGGTGAAAGTTTTTCTTTTTCGGGCCACCCTGCCTTGGTGGGAATCGGCCAGTGTGATAAAAAAAAATTATTCTGTAACTGAAGAACGAGCTTTATTAAAGAGACAGGTTAATATTCCAGCCGGTGATAATATCACAAGTCTTTTTTATGAAAGAGACAGGTGTTTATATACGACCTGACGAGCTGTATCAGCTCAACAAGTCTCGTGAACAAAAGACACGTTGGAGAACCAGCTTTTATAGCCTGCCAATAATAGCTTATTATGGAATATGTGTCTTGGTTCTTGTCGGCAATACGATAATCAGATTTCGTTGGCCTTCTTAAGCATTTAAAATCTTGAAATAACCAAATTTCCGTTTTTCTGTCACGTCTATTGGAATACGAAGTCTTCACTTGATATTCAATAAAGGCTTGCAAACTAAGAGAAAAGATTAAAATATTCACTTAGCAGTATTAGCCAGGTTCTCTAATTATTGTGCACTCATCAACAGTAATTAACATTATCATCTGAAGAGAAATTAGGAGTATTAATAACATATAAATATGGTAAGCATACCTTATCCCATGACTCGCGTACCTCCGAGCCAGGAGTAGCCTGAAGAAGTTATCCCAAGACCCGCGTACCTCCGAGCCAGGAGTAGCCTGAAGTAGTTATCCCAAGACCCGCGTGCCTCCGAGCCAGGAGTAGCCTGAAGAAGTTATCCCAAGACCCGCGTACCTCCGAGCCAGGAGGAGCCTGAAGAAGTAATCCCAAGACCCGCGTACCTCCGAGCCAGGAGTAGCCTGAAGTAGTTATCCCAAGACCCGCGTACCTCCGAGCCAGGAGTAGCCTGAAGAAGTTATCCCAAGACCCGCGTACCTCTGAGCCAGGAGTAGCCTGAAGAAGTTATCCAAAGACCCGCGTACCTCCGAGCCAGGAGTAGCCTAAAGAAGTTATCCCAAGACCCGCGTACCTCTGAGCCAGGAGTAGCCTGAAGAAGTTATCTCAAGACCCGCGTACCTCCGAGCCAGGAGTAGCCTGAAGAAGTTATCCCAAGACCCGCGTACCTCCGAGCCAGGAGTAGCCTGAAGAAGTTATCCCAAGACCCGCGTACCTCTGAGCCAGGAGTAGCCTGAAGAAGTTATCCAAAGACCCGCGTACCTCCGAGCCAGGAGTAGCCTAAAGAAGTTATCCCAAGACCCGCGTACCTCTGAGCCAGGAGTAGCCTAAAGAAGTTATCCCAAGACCCGCGTACCTCTGAGCCAGGAGTAGCCTGAAGAAGTTATCCCAAGACCCGTGTACCTCCGAGCCAGGAGTAGCCTGAAGAAGTTATCCCAAGACCCGCGTACCTCCGAGCCAGGAGTAGCCTGAAGAAGTTATCTCAAGACCCGCGTACCTCTGAGCCAGGAGTAGCCTGAAGAAGTTATCCCAAGACCCGCGTACCTCCGAGCCAGGAGTAGCCTGAAGAAGTTATCTCAAGACCCGCGTACCTCCGAGCCAGGAGTAGCCTGAAGAAGTTATCTCAAGACCCGCGTACCTCCGAGCCAGGAGTAGCCTGAAGAAGTTATACCAAGATCCGCGTACCTCTGAGCCAGGAGTAGCCTGAAGAGGTTATACCAAGACCCGCGTACCTCTGAGCCAGGAGTAGCCTGAAGAAGTTATACCAAGACCCGCGTACCTCCGAGCCAGGAGTAGCCTAAAGAAGTTATCCCAAGATCCGTGTACCTCTGAGCCAGGAGTAGCCTGAAGAAGTTATCCCAAGACCCGTGTACCTCCGAGCCAGGAGTAGCCTGAAGAAGTTATCCCAAGACCCGCGTACCTCCGAGCCAGCAGTAGCCTGAAGAAATTATCCCAAGACCCGCGTGCCTCCGAGCCAGGAGTAGCCTGAAGAAGTTATCCCAAGACCCGCGTACCTCCGAGCCAGCAGTAGCCTGAAGAAGTTATCCCAAGACCCGCGTACCTCCGAGCCAGGAGTAGCCTGAAGAAGTTATCCCAAGACCCGCGTACCTCCGAGCCAGCAGTAGCCTGAAGAAGTTAGTTTAAAGATGATCCAAGTCGAACCCAAACGTCAACATAAGTTTCATTTTCCTAAGTGCGGGTTATTTGTGTATTACTTTGCAGCGTTCTCACCCCAAGGGCCACGGCCCGCTGGAGGACCACGGCCCGCTGGAGGCCCACGGCACGCTGGAGGCCCACGGCACGCTGGAGGCCCACGGCACGCTGGAGGGCCACGGCCAGCTGGTGGGCCGCAAGATGACAGTGAGTCAACTTAGTTCTGGTCAAGTGAAAATTTTCCATATTTGACACCTTTTTCACCAGCTGAACTTTCAGTCCTTGAGTAGATCTGATTGAAGGTGGGTTTACTACACGTCGTTCTATGCTTGTCAGTAATCATCACCTACTGTTCTGTAAGACATAATTTATACTATTGCGTAGTGTCTTTAGTCTGTAGTGTAATACAGAGCAATCAATCTTTATTCGTATTTAATTTAGAAAACGTATAATTAAAATACAACAAAACGATACATAACTGGATAAATACGTAGTTTTCTTTCATATGTTTAGAAGTTTTCATACTTAATTGTTACATTTGTGATAGAAAAAACAGATTTACGTATTTTTTATCATATTTTCCCTTTTATGTAATTTTAGGGATGTTTTATGTATAATAAACAAAAAGATATAATGAAGCGTGTTTAAACGAACATAAACTTACAACTTCTCACAATAAGTTTTTTTGGTGCAGCACTTACCAGCCTGAGATATGTAGTGATGGACAGTGAGCTGCAAAAGATTTGGAAACCTGTGTTTGTGTCTAGATATATATATATATATATATATATATATATATATATATATATATATATATATATATATATATATATATATATATATATATATATATATATAATATATATATATATATATATATATATATATATAAATATATATATATATATATAT
The DNA here is from genome assembly GCF_038502225.1 of Cherax quadricarinatus. NCBI lineage: Eukaryota > Metazoa > Arthropoda > Malacostraca > Decapoda > Parastacidae > Cherax > Cherax quadricarinatus. The sequence goes on along the minus strand of NC_091330.1, from coordinate 24,306,297 downwards.
ATATATATATATATATATATATATATATTAATATATATATATATATATATATATATATATATATATATATATATATATATATATATATATATATATATATATATATATATATATATATATATATATATATATATATATATATATATATATATATATATATATGCAATAAGATCACAGTGAACAGGTGATTTCAAAATATGCAAAACAACCACTCTGAAAGAATAGAGAAATTCCAAGCGCTTTCGTGACTACTCACATTATCAAGGAACTATATGATTTTACCTATTCGTCACGACATATATCATTACCTAAAAATGTATTACAACAGTTTTAAAGCATAATCATCAGTCATGCCAAATTAAATTTTAAAAATACAATGAATCGAGTTACAAAACTGAAATAAAATAGCTTATATTTGGTCGATTTGCAACGCATATAAATATACTTTCCCACAGTATGTAGAGAGCTGACATATTCATAGATGTGAAGGAAAAAATTTCCGAGCTTATCAGGGAACGGGTGGGGTTTGAACCCAAGGCGAGTGAGTCCTAAAACTCAAAGGTCAGTGCGTTAACCACTCGACCAGGTGACTCTAATAAAAGTCATCCAAATTCTTGTTTTTATAGATGAATCCCACACGATTTCGTGTATCACTTCAGAACCTTGTTGAAACATTTAGGGAAAGAAATGATAACGCACAGTAATGTTAAATAAATAATTCAGTAATACCACAATTCCGTAATACATGATAATACTAACGAGTACTGACAATATAAAATTAATAATTAGACTATAATAAAATATAATAGAGCGCAGAGTAATAATAGAATTATATAACTTTGATACGAAGTTAACACATTTAAAGGAGACTAACTAAAGCAAATTATTTAAGAATATCATTAAGTATTTAATTGGGAAAATAAATATTCATTGGTGATATTAGTGTGTGTGTGTTTGTGTGCTCATCCACTTGTACTCATCTATTTGTGGTTGCAAGTATCGAGTGTCAGCTCCTGGCCCCACCTCTTTGCTGGCCGTTATTGGGTTCACCCTTTTCTTCACTAAGTAATTCCACTTCCTGACACTCTAAAGCTAAAGAAGGGTTTCCTAGCATCCCTCTGCCTTATCTGCGTTTTTAACGTCCCGTTGTGCCCTCGTGTACCTGAGACCCGCCTCTCAAGTAAACTCGCCTTGTCCATCTTTTCATGTCCTCTCAGTATCTTGCATGTGGTAATCATGTCATCCTTGCTCATTCTGTCCTCCAGATTATCTCCTCATAGCTCGTACCACTCAGTTTTGGGACTAATTTCATTGTACACCTCTGCACTTTGTCCAGCTTTATGATATGATTCATCAGATGTGGATTCCATACTGGAGTTGCATGCCTCAAGATGGGCTTCACTTGTCATATATGGGGTCCTGAATGCCTCCTTCTTGAGGTTCCTGAAAGTTTCTCTTGAAATTGCCAGTTTTGCGTTTGCTGCGACTGTTATTCAGTGGGTGTGTGCCTCAGGCGAAATACTCAGAATTATGTTAATTCCCAGGTCCATCTGTTTCAGGGAGGTTCTCAGCCTTTGACCCCCGAGCCTGTACACAGCTTCCGATCCTCTTTACTCTTCCCCGATTTTCTTATATTCACATTTACTGGGGTTAAATTCTAATAAACACTTGCCAGACCAATCCTGCAGGTTGTTCAGACCCATTTGCAATTTCCTGATCTGCTGCTGTTTGTTTGCTCCTCGTTAGTTTCACGTAATCTGTAAAGAACACTACCTCTGCCTTGATTTTCTTTCTGTCATGTCGTTTTACATACATAAAAAACAGTATTGGTCCAACAGCTAATCCTTGTGGAAGTCTTTTTACCAGGTCCTTCACAGTTGTCTACTTTCCGATGTGGCTGTATAGAAACTTCTCATTCAGCTTCTCTTCTTACTCAAGCGTATATTCGTTTCCGGCTCTTCAGCTCGCTTCCCTATTCTTTGGTGTTCTTTAATATGTATATTTCTTACACGTTCTTTAGTTTTTTGCCTTCTTGCCTCTAGGTTAATCATGGGCTCACTCTATTTTTTTATGCCTGTGCATCTTCTGGTACATTCCAGTTACATACTCTATCGTTTTGCTCAATGTCCTTCCGTTTGGCTCCCTTTCCCATGGTACTTCACTTAGGAATTAGCTCATGCCTGTGTAGTTTAAGCTTTTAAAGTCAGGTTTGTCCACTTGTTCAGCGTGGTCGCTAGCATCGAGGTGTCTCTTGTGTACAATGTTCCCTACATCAGAGTCGCTTAGGGTGAACACAAAATCCGTCCTTGTTGGTTCATCGTCTCTCTCTGTCTCCGTCTCTGTCTCTGTCTCTGTCTCTCTCTCTGTCTCTCTCTGTCTCTCTCTGTCTCTCTCTCTCTCTCTCTCTCTCTCTCTCTCTCTCTCTCTCTCTCTCTCTCTCTCTTTCTCTCTCTCTGGTTGTGTCCCTGGTATGTTGACTTATTATAATTATTATAATCATGGGAAGAGCTAAACCCGTAGGAATTAAACAGCTCCTGTGGGGGGAAAGGAATGAAAGGTATTTATACTCAGTTTAGGGAATTGGAGCACAGATCCAATTCCCTAGATCAAGAGCCCCTCACCAGTGTCAAGGAACCTCCTGGAGGGCCTTGAGGGGTGGTATGTTGACTCATCTCCAACAACATCCGACAATTTAGCTCTCCATGCATCTGGTCCCCTCTGCGACTTAAGACTTCCGGCCTCTTTATCTTTCAGGTCCTCAATGATCTGCATTGCCCATGTGGGCTCTACCTACCTCAGCTATCGCGTCCACCATCACACTGTTGTCTTTATATTCCTGTCTTGGCCTCTTGCTGTTTAGTGGCGAGTTTTACATCACTGTTATCATTACTCTGGGCCACCAGTTCGGAATATCCCTCATATGTAATCATTCGAACCCCTCTATTTATTCCACCTATCTCAAACATATGCTGGTTCTTGACTAGCAACGCTACTTCTCCACCTCTTCTCTTTCTTCAATCTTTTCTCATTATAGTATTTGATACCCTTCTGGATAGACTACATCTGTTATCACCTCTGTGAGCTTCTTTTCTGTGATTATTATGTCATGAGATGCCTCCTTTATTCGCTCATTTCATTCATCACATTCATCTCATTTGCATTTGTATATTACACTTTCAGTTTTCTTTCTGTTATGCTTTGGTTTTCGGGTTCTTGGTCTCCTGGAGGTTGGTGCAGAGGCAAAGTTGGTTGTGGGAGGGGGGTGAGACCATGATTGTGTGTGAGGGGGGATATGGTGCGTGGGTGGGAGAGGGAAAGGGGTTTTGGGGATGGAATGGGGATTGATTTTTAGGAATGAGAGGCGTAGGTGGCGAGAAGTGGGGGCAGGGTAGGGTTTGCTTTGAGCTATTTGTGTGTGTGTGTGTGTGTGTGTGTGTGTGTGTGTGTGTGTGTGTGTGTGTGTGTGTGTGTGTGTGTGTGTGTACTCACCTAATTGTGGTTGCAGGGGTCGAAACTCAGCTCCTGGCCCCGCCTCTTCACTGATCGCTACTAGGTCCTCTCTCCCCCTGCTTCCTGAGCTGTATCATACCTCTTCTTAAAACTATGTATGGTTCCTGCCTCCACTACTTCGCTTGCTAGGCTATTCCACTTCCTGACAACTCTATGACTGAAGAAATACTTCCTAACGTCCCTGTGACTCGTCTGAGTCTTCAGCTTCCAGTTGTGACCCCTTGTCCCTGTGTCCCCTCTCTGGAACATCCTATCTCTGTCCACCTTGTCTATTCCCCGCAGTATCTTGTATGTCGTTATCATGTCTCCCCTGACCCTTCTGTCCTCCAGTGTCGTCAGTCCGATCTCCCTCAACCTTTCCTCGTACGACATTCCCCTGAGCTCTGGGACTAGCCTTGTTGCAAACCTTTGTACTTTTTCTAACTTCTTGATGTGCTTGACCAGGTGTAGGTTCCAGACTGGTGCTGCATACTCCAGTATGGGCCTAACGTACACAGTGTACAGTGTCTTGAACGATTCCTTATTAAGGTATCGGAACGCTTTTCTCAGGTTTGCCAGGCGCCTGTATGCTGCAGCAGTTATTTGGTTGATGTGTGCCTCCGGTGATGTGCTCGGTGTTATGGTCACCCCAAGGTCTTTCTCCCTGAGTGAGGTCTGTAGTCTTTGTCCACCTAGCCTATACTCTGTCTGCGGTCTTCTTTGCCCCTCCCCAATCTTCATGACTTTGCATTTGGCTGGATTGAATTCGAGAAGCCAGTTACTGGACCACATGTCCAGCCTGTCCAGGTCTCTTTGCAGTCCTGCCTCATCCTCATCCGATTTAATTCTTCTCATCAACTTCACATCATCTGCGAATAGGGACACTTCAGAGTCTAATCCTTCCATCATGTCGTTCACATATATCAAAAATAGCACTGGTCCTAGAACTGACCCCTGTGGGACCCCGCTCGTCACAGGCGCCCACTGTGATACCTCTTCACGTACCATGACTCGTTGCTGCTTCCCTGTCAGGTATTCCCTGATCCATTGCAGTGCCCTCCCTGTTACATGCGCCTGATCCTCCAGCTTCTACCCTAATCTCTTGTGGGGAACTGTGTCAAAGGCCTTCCTGCAGTCTAGGAAAACGCAATCTACCCACCCCTCTCTCTCGTGTCTTCTGTTACCTTGTCATAAAACTCCAGGAGGTTTGTGATACAAGATTTGCCTTCCATGAACCCATGCTGGTTTTCATTTATAATCTTGTTCCTTTCCAGGTGTGTGTGTGTGTGTGTGTGTGTGTGTGTGTGTGTGTGTGTGTGTGTGTGTGTGTGTGTGTGTGTGTGTGTGTGTGTGTGTATGAGTGTGTTCGTGTGTATGTGAGCGCATGTGTTATCGTGTGTATATATATTCACCCGATGTGATTATATTTTGTATTTGCTGTAAACATGCGCGAAACGCCATGAACAAAATTGGTTTTAAATAAATTTATACTGTAATTCAGAGGCACGCTCATCTAATGTAACAGGTGTGTGTGTGTGTGTGTGTGTGTGTGTGTGTACTCACCTATTTGTACTCACCTATTTGTGGTTGCAGGGGTCGAGTCCTAGCTCCTGGCCCCGCCTCTTCACCGGTTGCTACTAGGCCCTCTCTCTCCCCGCTCCATGAGCTTTATCAAACCTCGTCTTAAAACTGTGTATGGTTCCTGCCTCCACTACGTCCTTTTCTAGGCTATTCCACTGCCTTACAACTCTATGACTGAAGAAATACTTCCTACTATCTCTCTGACTCATTTGTGTCTTCAACTTCCAATTGTGGCCTCTTGTTTCTGTGTCCCCTCCCTGGAACATCCTGTCTTTGTCCACCTTGTCTATTCCACGCAGTATTTTATATGTCGTTATCATGTCTCCCCTGACCCTCCTGTCCTCCAGTGTGGTCAGGCCGATTTCCCTTAATCTTTCCTCATAGGACATTCCCCTTAGCTCTGGAACTAACCTTGTCGCAAACCTTTGTACTTTCTCTAGTTTCTTGACGTGCTTTATCAAGTGCGGGTTCCAAACAGGTGCTGCATACTCCAGTATGGGCCTGACATACACGGTGTACAGTGTCTTGAATGATTCCTTACTAAGGTATCGGAATGCTGTTCTCAGGTTTGCCAGGCGCCCATATGCTGCAGCAGTTATCTGATTGATGTGTGCTTCCGGAGACATGCTCGGTGTTATACTCACCCCAAGATCTTTCTCCTTGGCCACCTAGCCTATACTCTGTCTGTGGTCTTCTGTGCCCCTCCCCCATCTTCATGACTTTGCATTTGGCAGGATTAAATTCGAGAAGCCATTTGCTGGACCAGGTGTCCAGTCTGTCCAGGTCTCTTTGAAGTCCTGCCTGGTCCTCATCAGATTTAATTCTCCTCATTAACTTCACATCATCTGCAAACAGGGACACTTCTGAGTCTAACCCTTCCGTCATGTCGTTCACATATACCAAAAATAGCACTGGTCCTAGGACCGACCCCTGTGGGACCCCGCTCGTCACAGGTGCCCACTGTGATACATCATTACGTACCATGACTCGTTGTTGCCTCCCTGTCAGGTATTCTCTGATCCATTGCAGTGCCCTTCCTGTTATATGCGCCTGATGCTCTAGCTTCTGCACTAATCTCTTGTGAGGAACTGTGTCAAAGGCCTTCTTGCAGTCCAAGAAGATGCAATCAACCCACCCCTCTCTCTCTTGTCTTACTTCTGTTATTTTATCATAAAACTCCAGAAGGTTTGTGATACAGGATTTGCCTTCCGTGAATCCGTGCTGGTTGGCATTTATACTCCTGTTCCGTTCCAGGTGCTCCACCACTCTCCTCCTGATAATCTTCTCCATAATTTTGCATACTATACACGTCAATGACACAGGTCTATAGTTTAGTGCCTCTTTTCTGTCTCCTTTTTTAAAAATGGGAACTACATTGTGTGTGTGTGTGTGTGTGTGTCTGTCTGTCTGTCTTTAGGAGTGGAGCAGGGATTATAGAGCGCAAGCAGTCGTGAATACTCGATCCTCCGTTTGCAAATCGCGATACAGACTACTTTCGTCTCCGGGATTGAAGATGCAACAACGCATGGGCTACTCAACAGGTGCGAGGAGGGAAGGAAGTGCCAGCATCTCATCGAACTGGCTGGTGCTACTACTGGGATGAGCGGTGGCACTCTGTAGTGGCATTACTAGGATGAGAATAGTCTATATCTTAAGTTGCTTAATAGCGTTTAAAACCTGTCGTCTACACGAGGGTTGAGGCTGCTGGTAACCTTTTCGCTACCAGTCAAGAATACTTTTATCCCTAAAATAGGGATTAAAACACAATTATATATACACAGTTATTTAACTATTTGAGCATATATCCTAAGGGTATATATCCTAGGAGTTCTATCCAATTCCACGGAGCTAGGTGATGCGACTATGATAGGAGCAGTATAACTTTTCACTCATTACAGAACCCCACCTTCCCCGAATCCATTCCCATCCCTTCCATTATCCCTTCAGACCAGCAATGAAAATTTATGCACACTGTAACATTACATGAGCGTGCCTCTGAATTACAGTATATATTTATTTAAAACCAATATTGTTTTATTATTATTTTATTATTATTAAAGATTAGCCGGTATTCTCCCAGCCGGGCCTTTTCCAAGTGGTGGCCCGGCCTTGGCTCCCTCTTTAGGGAGTGTCTGAGACCTAAGTCTCCCATGGGAGGAGGCACAAGTACCTCCTCATCTTTGGGACCAACTGTCCCCAGGCCTAGCCACAAGCTAGGCCTTTCTGGTCTGCCATCCCCGCCCCAAGGGGGCAAATGGGAATGACAGTCTTATGAGCTAAAGGCTCGGGCTCAGGCACCTACCCTACCCTAGAAGAGTTAGGCATGGTGTCGATCTCCAATATTGTTCACGGAGTTTCCTACATGTTTACAGCAAATACAAAATATAATCACAGAGGGAGAACATATGTGCAATTAATGTCAGTATATTAATAAAAAGAAAGAATAAATAAAATTAGATTTTTTTTTGCGAAATATAGCATCTTTTCTTTTATTTTTAAGCTTAGAAGCTACTCTAAAATTTGATAAAAAACTCTCCAATATCGATTGGTTACGTAGTTTTATGTAAAGTTTGCTTAGGTGAGTTTGATATTGTGCATCATATCTGGTAACAACTTCTGTAAACATTGTGAACATTATAAACATTATTAATGCGGGAGTATGAGTTATCGTTTTTTTTAACAAGTCGGCCGTCTCCCACCGAGGCAGGGTGACCCAAAAAAAAGAAAATCCCCCAAAAGAAAATACTTTCATCATTCAACACTTTCACCAAACTCACACATACTCACTGTTTTTGTAGAGGTGCTCAGAACACAGCAGTTTAGAAGCATATACGTATAAAGATACACAACATATCCCTCCAAACTGCTAATATCCCAAACCCCTCCTTTAGAGTACAGGCATTGTACTTCCCATTTCCAGGACTCAAGTCCGGCTATATAAAAATAACCGGTTTACCTGAATCCCTTCACTAAATATTACCCTGCTCACACTCCAACACATCGTCAGGTCCCAAATACCATTCGTCTCCATTCACTCCTATCAAACACGCTCATGCACGCATGCTGGAAGTCCAAGCCCCTCGCCCACAAAACCTCCCTTACCCCTTCCTTCCAACCTTTTCGAGGACGACCCCTACCCCGCCTTCCTTCCCCTACAGATTTAAATGCTCTCCATGTCATTCTACTTTGGTCCATTCTCTCTAAATGACCAAACCACCTCAACAACCCCTCTTCAGCCCTCTAATACTTTTATAAACTCCACACCTTCTCCTAATTTCCACACTCCGAATTTTCTGCATAATATTTACACCACACATTGCCCTTAGACAGGACATCTCCACTGCCTCCAACCACCTCCTCGCTGTTGCATTCACAACCCAAGCTTCACACCCATATAAGAGTGTTGGTACTACTATACTTTCATACATTCCCTTCTTTGCCTACATAGATAACGTTTTTTGTCTCCACATATACCTTAACGCATCACTCGCCTTTTTCCCTCATCACTTCTATGGTTAACCTCATCCTTCATAAATCCATCCGCCGACACGTCAACTCCCAAGTATCTGAAAACATTCACTTCTTCCATACTCCTCCTCCCCAATATGATATCCATTTTTTCTTTATCTAAATCATTTGATACCCTCATCACCTTACTCTTTTCTAAATTCACTTTCAACTTTCTGCCTTTACACACACTCCCAAACTCATTCACTAACCTTTGCAATTTTTCTTTAGAATCTCCCATAAGCACAGTATCATCAGCAAAAAGCAACTGTGTCAATTCCAATTTTGTATTTGATTCCCCATATTTAATCACACCCCTCTCCCGAACACCCTAGCATTTACTTCTTTTACAACCCCATCTATAAATATATTAAACAACCATGGTGACATTACACATCCCTGTCTAAGACCTACATTTACTGGGAAGTAGTCTCCCTCTCTTCTACACACCCTATCCTGAGCCTCACTATCATCATAAAAGCTCTTTACAGCATTTAGTAACTTACCACCTATTCCGTATACTTGCATCATCTGCCACATTGCTCCACTATCCACTCTATCATATGCCTTTTCTAAATCCATAAATGCAATAAAAACTTTCCTACCTTTATCTAAATACTGTTCACATATATGCTTCAATGTAAACACTTGATCTACACATCCCCTACCCACTCTGAAACCTCCTTGCTCATCCGCAATCCTACATTCTGTCTTACCTCTAATTCTTTCAATTATAACCCTACCTTACACTTTTCCTGGTATACTCAGTAAACTTATTCCTCTACAATTTTTACAATCTCGTTTGTCCTCCTTCCCTTTATATAAAGGGACTATACATGCTCTCCGCCAATCCCTAGGTACCTTCCCCTCTTTCATACATTTATTAAACAAAAATACCAACCACTCCAACACTATATCCCCCCCTGCTTTTACCCTTTCTGTCATGATCCCGTCAGTTCCAGCTGCTTTACCCCCTTTCATTCTACGTAATGCCTCACGCACCCCCCCCCCCACTCACATCCTGCTCTTCTTCACTCCTAAATGACGGTATACCTCCCTGGCCAGTGCATGAAATTACTGCTTCCCTTTCTTAGTCTACATTTAAAAGTTCCTCAAAATATGAGTTATACCAACAATAATTAAATATGTGTCTACACAGTATTTATTAATATGTTCGGAGAATGAAGTGTTCTGACTCAGGCAATGATTACTAACTTGGTTTGTTGTAACTGAAGACAAAACTGCAGCACATTGTGTTAAGCTGAAAGACAGTTATCACAGGAGTGATGACGAGGTATCACCTAGATGATGACAAGTTATCAAAATGATTATGAGTTATTATGACTTGAATGGTGAGAAATCATCCCTTCGGTGACGATAAACAGTCTCAATTCACTCTTACCCCATCACACCACACTCACCTCCCCACACCACACTCACCCCATCACACCACACTCACCTCCCCACACCACACTCACCCCATCACACCACACTCACCCCATCACACCACACTCACCCCATCACACCACACTCGCCTCACCTCCCCACACCACACTCACCCCATCACACCACACTCACCTCCCCACACCACACTCACCCCATCACACCACACTCACCTCACCTCCCCACACCACACTCACCCCATCACACCACACTCACCCCACCAAACCACACTCCATCACCCCACCACACCACACTCCCTCACCCCACCACACCACACTCCCTCACCCCACCACACCACATTCTCTAACCCCTCCACACCACACTCCCTCACCCCACCACACCACACTCCCTCACCCCACCACACCACACTCCCTCACCCCACCACACCACATTCTCTAACCCCTCTACACCACACTCCCTTGCCACCCACCACACCACACTCCCTTGCCACCCACCACACCACACTCCCTTGCCACCCACCACACCACACTCCCTTGCCACCCACCACACCACACTCCCTTGCCACCCACCACACCACACTCCCTTGCCACCCACCACACCACATTCTCTAACCCCTCTACACCACACTCCCTCACCCCACCACACCACACTCCCTCACCCCACCACACCACACTCCCTCACCCCCCACACCACACTCCCTCACCCCACCACACCACTCTTCTTCCCACCTCACCACTCTTCCTCACCCCACCACACTCCTTCACCCCACCACGCCACACTCCCTCACCCCACCACACCACTCTTCCTCACCCCACCACACCACAATTCCTCGCCCCACAACACCACATTCTCTAACCCCTCTACACCACACTCCCTCACCCCACCACACCACATTCTCTAACCCCTCTACACCACACTCCCTCACCCCACCACACCACACTCCCTTGCCACCCACCACACCACACTCCCTTGCCAGCCATCACACCACACTCCCTTGCTACCCACCACACCACACTCCCTTGCTACCCACCACACCACACTCCCTCACCCCACCACACCACTCTTCCTCACCCCACCACTCTTCCTCTTCCCACCACACCACTCTTCCTCATCCCACCACACCACACTCCCTAACACCACCACACCACTATTCCTCACCCCACCACACCACTCTTCCTCACCCCACCACACCACTCTTCCTCACCCCACATACATTCGTGAGATGAGACGAGGGAGTTATGTGTGCAAATGTTCGCTTTAGCAGACGGAAGAAAGAGGAGAGAGACTAACATATTTGATCATGGACGGATATGGGATGATAGACAAGAGAGAGAGAGATGTTGCATCATCAACAGTCAGACCAAGAGACAACAATTGTAATCAACGAGAAACTCGCTACCGAAATGATTTGTAAAGCACTTCGTCACCGAAATAAAGAGACATAACGCAAAGCAAGTTTTAATTTAAAGCAAGCTCTTTAAAGACGCTTTTGCAGGTCAAGCTTTATACTGTAAATACGTTATGCAGAGCGAACTTATAAAGACGTAACGGAGAGCCAGTTTTATAAATACACACTTTCGTTGTGTATATCCTGATAGTTATATACCTCTAGATGCATATTTACTGAAAGTTATACACCTCTCAGTGAATAGCTACTAAAATAACTGAAAGTCACTGTATAAACAATTATTTACATCTTTAACTATATGCGCACTGAAATACAAACATGTCTCAGCGTGTGATATGGATTGTATTGGGAAGCTGAGAGGTATCATGATTTAATTAAGGTTACTATACACGAACGTTATAAAATATTCCTGTAAGATAATTAAAATCAGGAGCCGGAACTGAGCGGGTGTGTGTGTGTGTGTGTACACTCACCTAATTGTGGTTGAAAGGGTCGATTTGTAGCTCCTGGCCCCGCCTCTTTGCTGGTCATTACGGTTCACTCTCTCCCTGCTCCAAGAGTTCCATCGTACCTCTTCTGTGTGTGTGTGTGTGTGTGTGTGTGTGTGTGTGTGTGTGTGTGCACTCACCTAATTGTGGTTGAAGGGGTCGATTTGTAGCTCCTGGCCCCGCCTCTTTGCTGGTCATTACGGTTCACTCTCTCCCTGCTCCAAGAGTTCCATCGTACCTCTTCTGTGTGTGTGTGTGTGTGTGTGTGTGTACTCTCCTGATTGTGGTTGCAGGGGTCGAGATTCAGCTCCTGGCCCCGCCTCTTCACTGATCGCTACTAGGTCCTCTCTCTCTGCTTCCTGAGCTTTGTCATACCTCGTTTTAAAGCTATGTAGTGTGTGTTAGTTACCATATGGTCCTAGGCACATGTCGATTAGACACTAGGCCTGTTGTATGTGCATGCGTGTGTGTGTGTGTGTGTGTGTGTGTGTGTGTGTGTGTGTGTGTGTGTGTGTGTGTGGTGTGTGTGTGTGTGTGTACTCACCTAATTGTACTCACCTAATTGTGGTTGCAGGGGTCGAGACTCAGCTCCTGGCCCCGCCTCTTCACTGATCGCTACTAGGTCCTCTCCCTCTCTGCTTCCTGAGCTTTGTCATTCCTCTTCTAAAAACTATGTATGGTTCCTGCCTCCACTACTTCACTTGCTAGGCTATTGCACTTCCTGACGTCTCTATGACTGACGAAATACTTCCTAACGTCCCTGTGACTCGTCTGACTCTTCAGCTTCCAGTGTGACCCCTTGTTTCTGTGTCCCCTCTCTGGAACATCCTATCTCTGTCCACCTTGTCTATTCCCCGCAGTATCTTGTATGTCGTTATCATGTCTCCCCTGACCCTTGTCCTCCACTGTCGTCAGTCCGATTTCCCTCAACCTTTCCTCGTACGACATTCCCCTGAGCTCTGGGACTAGCCTTGTTGCAAACCTTTGCAATTCTCTAACTTCTTGACGTGCTTGACCAGGTGTGGGCTCCAGACTGGTGCTGCATACTCCAATATGGGCCTAACATACGCAGTGTACAGTGTCTTGAACGATTCCTTATTAAGGTATCGGAACGCTATTCTCAGGTTTGCCAGGCGCCCGTATGCTGCAGCAGTTATTTGGTTGATGTGTGCCTCCGGTGACGTGCTCGGTGTTATGGTCACCCCAAGGTCTTTCTCCCTGAGTGAGGTCTGTAGTCTTTGTCCACCTAGCCTATACTCTGTCTGCGGTCTTCTTTGCCCCTCCCCAATCTTCATGACTTTGCATTTGGCAGGGTTGAATTCGAGAAGCCAGTTTCTGGACCACATGTCCAGCCTGTCCAGGTCTCTTTGCAGTCCTGCCTCATCCTCATCCGATTTAATTCTTCTCAACTTCACATTATCTGCGAATAGGGACACTTCAGAGTCTATTCCTTCCATCATGTCGTTCGCATATATCAAAAATAGCACTGGTCCTAGAACTGACCCCTGTGGGACCCCGCTCGTCACAGGCGCCCACTGTGATACCTCTTCACGTACCACAGTGTGTGTGTGTGTGTGTGTGTGTGTGTGGTGTGTATAGTGTGTGTGTGTGTGTGTGTGTGTGTGTGTGGTGTGTATAGTGTGTGTGTGTGTGTATGTGTTTGTGTGAGAGAGAGTTATCTTCACACCTTTCTTACGACCAGTCATGTGCGTAACGACGCTCTTAAACTCTATGAATACGCGTCAGAAGATTTATGTTTCTGGAACCTATAATTAATTTTTTTTACAAGTGTTGGAAGTGCTGGACTTGTACGACTCTCACAGCGTCTGGGGAGTCCGAGGTAATCAAGTTTGATTCGAGCACAGGGAAGTTAGCTCCAAATCCTCGGATCAAAAAGCAGCCGCGGTCATGAAGACACCCATCTCCAACATCCCCTCGAAGGGATGAGCGGCCCTGGGATATAGTTAAAATGTCTCTGAAGACTGCTATACCGTCTACCTTTTTAAGGTTAGTGGGGGGAGGGGGTTTGCAGGTCTTGAGGGTTTTAAGTTTATATATAACTGGGGTGAATAAAAGGGTTGAGAATGCGATTGGGTATATGATTACGGATTATATATATATGATGTGGGCTATGAGGGAGGCGAACGTGCGTGCAAGAATTAATGCGTTGGCAGCAACTTTTTATAGGACACAGTGTAGAAATAAAGGGGTGTATGGAGGGAGATGGGAGAGAGATTTTAGTGAGGGTTATCGAAATTTCACATTAAGGGATTTATGGGATTTGCAAAGTGGGAAAAGGGATACAACGGGCTATTTTCCTAGACATGGTTGTGAGCATGGAGAGCTGTTTATATGGATGTATAAGTGAGTTTTGATATCTAGGGGCAATAGGGTTATTGCCCCGAGGGTTTCAGGTACTACACAGTTATCATTTGGAAATGTGTTGCACTACGATTGCATATTATTATTTTTCATGTATAAATCATTTCAAGGACTTTAGGATGAAAATTTTCAATGAGACTCAAATATGTTATAGGTATCTTTAATGATTTTGATTCAATTGTAAATGGTAAAAAACATAAAAAAAAAAAATATGTGATTCCTAGCATAAGCAACTGGTTCTTATTTATGTTTATATTTTATGCTGTGTTACAGTGTGCTTTTCAGTAATATTATATTACATGTAACTAATTGCATCATTTTTTTCTTTGTTTTGCTGAGATGTAAAATATCACATCGTAGTTTTGTTTAGTTATATTGGATGTTTTTATTGTGACTTTTAGTATTATCCCGTTTCCTTCTTTGAATCCCAAATACCTATGTCTATGTTAAGACCTCGTGATAATCGCCTAAATTAATTGTTTGAGTATCGTGGTGCTCTGTTGGGCACCTGAGATCATAGATTTAGTCTTGCATACGTGTGTGTTGACAGGCAGAAACCTCACCTAGTATGTGCCTGATGTAGTCTCATGTAGTGTATACGTGTGTGCTTGTGTATGTGTGTCATTGTGTGTGTTTTTTTTATCTCTGTTTTATTGTACAATCTTCATAATTTACAGTGTTTGATGTTTTGTAATATGTAACCTTGTTAGAGATGTTATTAACAAATAAAACAATATCACTGTAATGTATAGTGTTGAGTGTGAGAGTGTATTACCACTGTAATATACGGTGTGTTGTGTGTGAGTGTGTATTACCACTGTAATATACGGTGTGTTGTGTGTGAGTGTGTATTACCACTGTACTGTATGGTGTCGTTATTATGTTTCGGGTTAAGTGAGATTCTTGTGCAGTAATCTTTTGTCGTGTATCTTTTTAATATATTTCTGTCATTTGTATCTCACTGTTTTAAATAAAATAAAAAAAAAAGTTACTAGGCAAGTGGGGAGGGGGGGGGGGGGAGTTGAAGAGTCAGCGGTAGTGTATTAAACCCACCACCGTGCACGATATTGATTGTTATCATGAGGTATATGAGGGTTAGGGTGTGGATTGGTTTCATTAGTGGATGTTTGCCATCATGTTCAGATATTCCTTGTATTATAGTCAGCCTTTTAGATGGCAGGATTGTGTTTTATACATGTCAATGAAGTCCTTAAAGCTCTTATAAATGTATAAGAGATGTCAATGAGTATACTAAGGAGAAAGTGGTAGTTTTTCAAGGGGGGGGGGAGTGTAAGCATTACTAGGTAGGACTATCTTTTTTTTATTATAAGACCATCTTTTCATGTGAAGTACAGTACATAAAAGTAGTGTTTGATTGGAGTGCAGCAGCCAGTCTGATGTCATTATATAAGTGCTTCTTTGGTATTTGTGTAGTAACTGAAGATTATCGTTTTACTGCTTGTATCTTGTTACATATTGATTAAGTACCCATATATTTTGTACCTGAGTTTTAAATAAAATATAAAAAAAATAAATACCGTCTACCTTGTTTATCGTTGCCAGTTACAGTACAAGCTTTTCGCTGTAAAGTTCGCACGCCACCAAGTAAAACTTTCTGTTAGTAAAGTCCCTTAACTCAGACTTTAGATCTACCAGAGGAGAGATCAACATCGTTATTAAGTACATGCGAACAACACCCAGACGAGACACTGAGTGTTCAGGCCTCGACGCATTGTTCAGTGGTTTATTATGACGGTGGGTGATGGCGGAAGAAATAGTAGGCTCAGAGGAGATACACTAAGAGGTGTATTTCTCTCAGTAAAGGATATATTCCATGAGTTGTATATATCTCTCAGCTTAAATATATTGATAGTTTGATGTACTTCCCATTTCTGCGGTGGTAAAAAGGTTGTAATTCAGCTTTAGTGACCCTCGTGTAGTAGACAGGCTTTAAACCCCATTAACCAACCTAACCTTCTCTCAGCATATATATGCAAAGAGTTAACCTTAATCCCTATTTTAGGAATTAAAATAATTTTGTCTGTCAGTGAAAAGGTTACGTGCAGCCTTACTGACCTTAGTATGGTAGATAGGCTTTAAACCTCCATAATCATTCAACCAGTTAACTACTGTGAATTCCACAGATGACACTGCTACACAGGCGCCATCTACACGGTGAAATTCTTGATGTTATGACAGTGTTTACAAGACGTTGGAAGAAAGTGAACGTTTCAACCTTCACCGTATTTTACGTGGAAACCAGTGAACATATACAGTGCCTTAGTGACTGAAGTATTTTTAATATTTGTGTATAGTTGGATTGCGAAATTAGTGTAGTGAACAGACCTTCAACTTAAAAAATTAGCCTGAACATAACGTGGTGAGGTGGGAGTTACAGCTAGACGACATCCGCCATGAAGGTCGACGTAAACATTTATACGAAGTGTATAGTGGAAAGTTAAGGATAAATGGTGACTCGTGAGGTTACTAGTGTCTTGTAGATACCAAGTGACGTTGTACAGGTACGACGGTGAACTCAGTTGATTCCTTATACTGTAGCTGCCGCATTATCTTCAGGAGCAGGCAAGGTATGTGGAGCGCTAAACCTGTATGTGTCATTGAAGCAGACTATTTCGCCATTTTGAGAGGAATGTCTGAAGCTTAAAAAGGTTTGGAAAAAGTCGTTCTAGTTAGCGGTATTAATTGCCATAACAGGTTATACAAGAAATACCATCAGATGGCGTAGTGATCAAGGATGTTGTGTTTGCTTCTTTTTGGTTTGTTTTGCACTAAATTAAGAGTAAATATAATGAGGCTCTTTTGGTGTTATTTTACTTTTATTTTTATTTTCCTGTTTTAGTCAGTGTTCATGTTTTTTTTTATAATAATAACAATATTGATAATAATAATATGCTCTGTTTTATGTAAATTATCCAGTACTAAGTGCATCGTAATTATGGTAGTAGTGCCGAATAGGTAATACTGGTCAATTAGCAAGAACTCTAAAATTGTCCTTCCTAAAATTTTCTCTTATACGTTTAAAGATGTATTTTTTTCATTTATGTTAATGTAAAAATTATAATTTTGTGCCAAAACCTAAAACTTACCTGACCTTATTATAAAAGGGGCAATTTAATTTATCCCAATCCAATTAAATATATTTTAGGTAAGTTGACAATAATAATAAACACATCTATTTTTTCGTTAGGTTTACAATGATTTTTTGCAAAATTATTGCATACACAAATTATTGCTTGTCTTATTCGGCAAGAAGAGCGTTGATATTAAAGTCAAAACAGCAAGTTTTACCTATTCGGCACCCCCCCCCACACACTTTATTATACCTACTATAGTAGAAGACTAAATTATTTATATAACCTAATCTATTGCTACCAAATTTATCCTAACTCACAGTTTAACGGCTGATCTGCATTGCTAGGTTAGGTTGGGTTATCAAAACATGTTTAACAAACTATAAAGGTTTCCATTGCAATATCTACTTAATAAAAACAGAATTTGCTTAATAAATGGTATTCATAATTTGCTTATTTTCACATAAATAATTTCCACAACAAATAAGTTTTTTTTTATGGTGGAATGGAGAGCATTCATGTTATTTATAATAGAAAAGATTAACGGATTTCTGTCCTGGGGGAAAAATAAACAGTTATGGTTTTTTTTTCTTTTAGCTTTAATTAAATTTTTTTGCTTTAGATTTGGTAGGTTTTTGTTCTGATAGTTATTGATTTTAGCATTGTTGGTTGTTTTGGTAGAGTTATTGGTACTTTTTTTGGTACCGTTGTTTTGGTAGTGTTGTTGGTTGTTTAGGTAGACTTGCTGTTGGTTGTTTTAGATGTTAGTGCCAACAACAATGTTTTTTTTTGTAGCATTGTAGTTGCTGTTTTGGTTGTGTTATTTGCTGTGGTTTTGACCATTTAAGGAAGTTTATTAGGTTGGTAAATATCTCTTGATGTAAGATATTGAATCTGTTCTCTCTTTCCTTGGATTAAACTTCCAAACCTGAGACATTGTATAGTTCCTTCGAATTCAGTATTTTCCTAATAATAATAAATAATATATGAATTAGAGAGATCAAGTTCATGTTATGTTAGTACGAAGATCTGGGGTTGGGGGGGGGGAGGAAAGAGGTATTGGGGGTGGATGGGGGTAAAAGGGAAATGAGTTGTAGGCAGGAGTGTGGGTGGCAGGTTTATGGGAGTAGGTGGAAGGGTTGTGAATGTGGGGTGGCAGGGGTGTGGGTATCAGAGGTGTGGTTGACCAGGGTGTGGGAGAGGGTAGCAGGGGTGTGGGAGTTAATAACAGGGATGTGGGAGTTAATAACAGGGGTGTGGGAGTTAATAACAGGGGTGTGGGAGTTAATAACAGGGATGTGGGAGTTAATAACAGGGATGTGGGAGAGGGTGGCCTGGGTGTGGGAGTGGATGGTGTGGGGGCGTTGGTTGTAAGGACAATCAGAGTTGCTTGTAGAGCAGAAATCAGTAAGGTCCATTTTGATCGACGTCACTGTTTCCGACCTCATGAACATGATCATATCTACTCATGAAGTCGTATATTGAATGTGCTTCCGTCACTGCCTCTTCCACGTCATTTCACTTTCCATCCAACCCTAAGACTAAAAAAAATACTTCGTGACATCCCTACGACTTACGGGTCTTGTGCTTCCACCTGACCCCCAACCCCACTCCCACCCGTTGATCTAGGTGTGCGAGATGTAAGGGATTAAATGAATAGCGGTGCCAGATGCTAGAGCTCAACCTCTTAGTTGCAGCCCAGGACACTGTATTTCACCTCCTTTAAGTATAGGGGATTACTAGATCCCTCTTAACCATTTAGTTCACTTTCCTTCCTGTAACCTTTTCCCATTCCTCTTTCCCGGTACTCCATTCCCTTTTCCTCCGTTCCTCCTTCCCATCTCCGCATTTTTTAAGATTTTCCTCGTTCCTTTCGATTAACCATTCCTCACTTTCTAAACATTTACCTTGTTTACGTTATCATTTTCCATTTACCTCCTCTTCCTCTTACCTTTCCCTTCTCTTCCCCCAAGGAAAACAGACAAGTAAAGTTACTCATTCTTTTATGTTAATTATTTTTTGTTGCACCTAACCTCTCTGACTAGTGTAACATTGCTCAAACTTACGATACATAAAATAACATAATTTGCCTAACCTATCTACGAATTTCCATGCTATATTTACCTGTTTTCCTGGAAACAGGTAGACGGATTTAGTAATAACACAAGATGTTGCAACCCCTGAATGGGTTAAAATATATATTATGTATATATATTACATGTATATTACCTTTTCATATTTTATACTGCTTATATTTGCGATAATAGCTAAATCGTGAATATATTGCTTTATATTATTATTTGACTTAGTTACCTGTTGTTAGGTAGGATGTAACAAGTTACCTGTTGTTAGGTAGGATGGAACATATATTATGTGCTCAAAGTTCAAGTCTTGATTGTCTAACTACTGTAATTATCGCTCTTTGCTCGTTATTCTTCCGGCTTCTGTTGCTGAGCTGCAGCTGTCCACGGAGCTATCACGTGATCGAGGGGGGGGGGTGTCCACACCTCGCCTGAAGTGTTCAGTCTGGTCTACTCTCTTGGTGGTTGGACGTATTCCTGACAAGTGCCTAACTCTCCCTTATTGGCCCTTGTTGGAAGATCGTCTCTAGCTTTCTTGTTAGTTCTGGAGAGACTGTTCACAGAACGTTGTATAGACTAAGTGATTTTCGACGCTGTACTGAGGTTGTGTGTCGCAGACACTCTGAGCAACTCAGGTCCTGAGCTGTAGCTTCTGACCTAACTTGTACTGGTATCTGTGTATTGTCACAGTCGGGTATTTTCTTATGCTGAACTTAGATTCAGTAGTATGGGAGCATTGTGACTTTTGTGGAGGATCTGCTGATGGTCCTTACTTGGTGTCGTTATATTATCTCCTTGTTCCTGATTCTGTGTCGCAGTTGCTTGTTATATTGCTATTGGGCTTAGCATTCTTTTTATTGTTCAAGCAGACTTCTGACTGCCAGTTGGTCAAGAAGTTAGTTTGAGAGGACTTTGTCAGTCACTTGTTTAAGTCTAGTCGAGTCTTGAGACATAGCGAACTACTTAGAGCACTTACACACACACACACACATACACACAAACTTACTTGTACTTAATTGTATATTGTATTAAATGTTAATATACCGGACGGTACTTAAGACTTATAAATGTGATATGTGCTTTCAGCACAATACTGCTGTACACGAGAGAAGTTATTATTAATCTGTTTGAATTAATTTAATTTGATATACGCCTAGACAACTTAATAAATTTGTTAAATTTTAATTTCTCTAGTTAGTAGCCTAGCAGTTGTAATCCTGAAGCACTATTGAATCATACTGAATTCTAATGGATAATTGGACAATGATACTGACTAATTGTTACAAAAACCCAGTAACAGGCTGGATGCTAGAAGGGCAGTCCTTTTTAGTATTCATTGGAGATCTTTAAGCTTTTAGAATCGCGTTTTTTGTAACATAAGAACTGGAGCACCTGCAGTAGACCTACTTCCCCTTCAGTTGATCAATAGTATAATACAGACAAAAGGGTTAGGTTAGGTAAGGTTTGTCAGGAAACAGGACAAATGTTTCCTGACGTGGGTCTGAGTTATATGTCAACCCGCAGCTGGAGCTTTTGGTCATCTGACCGAGGCCTTCCGCTGGCTTACCCGTCAACCCCTTAGTTAAGGCAGTATTGCTAGATACACAAAGGTGTTACACATGTCTTATTATACTGCTTCATGGCAGGTCCGTCTCACACACTCGTCTACCTGTCCGACTTTCTCTTAAAACTACCTAAAGTTCTAACTTCACTGACGCGTCTTGGGAATTTCTTTCACTCACAACTCTATTTCCAAATCAGTGCTTTCAAATATTCTTTCTAAATTTAAATTTAACACTAAATCATTCCTGCGAGTCCTGTCATGGTTAGATATTTTCTTCTGTTTATTCTCTTATTTTGGCTTTCTGTTTGTACATATCAGCCATATCCTCCCTAAGTCTACTTCTTTCCATAAGCACAAATTTCCTTCATATAACCTGTAGTCGTAGGAAAGGTTTTTGATTCAAGGGATCAGCTTCGTTTTCTGTACATTTTCCTTTGCATTTTTTCCGCTCTGTGATATGAAGAAAAATAGAGTTTAAGGGCAGTTACTGGTACATCTTTTATAAGCTAGAAATCGGCTAGATACTGGAAGGGTATCGGTAGGTTGATGTAGTATTCTCTGGTAGATTTCAGTGTTAATAGATATAACTTTGTGACAACAAGCAGTGGCTCAGTCGCCATCACTGCTGCTACAATCACTGCTACCCTCACCACAACCATCACTGCTACCCTCACCACACCCATCACTGCTACCCTCGCCCCAACCATCACTGCTACCCTCGCCCCAACCATCACTGCTACCCTCGCCCCAACCATCACTGCTACCCTCGCCCCAACCATCACTGCTACCCTCGCCACAACCATCACTGCTACCCTCGCCACAACCATCACTGCTACCCTCGCCACAACCATCACTGCTACCCTCGCCACAACCATCACTGCTACCCTCGCCACAACCATCACTGCTACCCTCGCCACAACCATCACTGCTACCCTCGCCACAACCATCACTGCTACCCTCGCCACAACCATCACTGCTACCCACGCCACAACCATCACTGCTACCCTCGCCACAACCATCACTGCTACCCTCACCGCAACCATCACCGTCATCCCCACCAAAACCTTCACCATCTCTGCAACCCCCACCGCCACTGCAACTATCACCATCACCGCCGCCACCACCACCACCACCACCACCACCACCACTGCCAATACCACCACCACTGCCAATACAACCACCACTGCCAATACCACCACCACTGCCAATACCACCACCACTGCCAATACCACCACCACTGCCAATACCACCACCACTGCTAATACCACTGCCAATACCACCACCACTGCTAATACCACTGCCAATACCACCACCACTGCTAATACCACTGCCAATACCACCACCACTGCTAATACCACTACCAATACCACTACCAGTACCACCACTACTAGTACCACCACTACTAGTACCACTACTAGTACCACTACTAGTACCACCACTACCAGTATCACCTGTACCACTACCAGTATCACCAGTACCACTACCAGTATCACCAGTACCACCACCACTACCAGCACCACTACCAGCATCACCACCAGTACCACCATCACCACCAGTACCACCACCAGTACCACCATCACCAGTACCACCAGTACCACCATCACCACCACCACCAGTACCACCATCACCACCACCACCAGTACCACTATCACCACCAGTACCACCATCACCAGTACCATCACCACCACCAGTACCACCATCACCAGTACCACCATCACCACCAGTACCATCACCACCAGTACCATCACCACCAGTACCACCATCACCACCACCACCATCACCACCACCACCACCAGTACCACCATCACCATCACCACCACCACCACCAGTACCACCATCACCACCACCAGTACCACCATCACCATCACCACCACCAGTACCACCATCACCACCACCACCACCAGTACCACCATCACCATCACCACCACCAGTACCACCATCACCATCACCACCACCAGTACCACCATCACCACCACCAGTACCACCAGTACCACCATCACCACCACCAGTACCACCATCACCACCACCAGTACCACCATCACCACCACCAGTACCACCATCACCACCACCAGCACCACCATCACCACCACCAGTACCACCATCACCACCACCAGTACCACCATCACCACCACCAGTACCACCATCACCACCACCAGTACCACCATCACCACCACCAGTACCACCATCACCACCACCAGTACCACCATCACCACCACCAGTACCACCATCACCACCACCACCACCAGTACCACCACCAGTACCACCACCACCAGTACCACCACCAGTACCACCACCACCAGTACCACCACCAGTACCACCACCACCAGTACCACCACCAGTACCACCACCACCAGTACCACCACCACCAGTACCACCACCACCACCAGTACCACCAGTACCACCACCACCACCAGTACCACCACCACCAGTACCACCACCACCAGTACCACCACCACCACCACCGCCGCCGCCGCTACCATCATCATCAGTAATATCACAGCCACCAACACCAGTACCACCACCACCACCAGTACCACCACCACCACCACCGCCGCTACCACCACCATCATCATCATCAGTAATATCACAGCCACCTCCAACAGTACCACCAGTACCACCACCACCACCAGTACCACCACCACCACCACCGCCGCTACCACCACCATCATCATCATCAGTAATATCACAGCCACCAACACCAGTACCACCACCACCAGTACCACCACCACCACCACCAGTACCACCACCACCAGTACCACCACCACCACCAGTACCACCACCACCAGTACCACCACCACCACCAGTACCACCACCACCATCAGTACCACCACCACCACCACCGCCGCTACCACCATCATCATCATCAGTAATATCACAGCCACCAACACCACTATCACCACCAACGCATGGAGGTGTATAACTCTCCAGGCAACACATGCTTGGGGAAAATTACACTTGCCTGTCCTGGGAACCTTTATTAGGCATCCCCCAGGTGAAACCTTGAAGAGGTTGCCAGAATTTATTTTCTTGTTCCAACTTTTCGTGTGTGTTTTTTCTATATAAAACGAGAAAACCTCGTGTAATTGGGTTCAAATTTTGAATACAGATGCACGATAACTGGACTAAGATTCTAAGAGCAACTCTCATCTGTAGGTGCCTTAAGATCGAAGCTTTTAAACCCTTTCCCAGCATCCTGCACAACTCAGATAACTTCCAAAAGCCTCTGCTGCTTAGCTTCAAACTTTCAAAGAAGCTGCCTTCAAATTTGACGACAGTGGAGAGTGATACTGAAGTGTGTAGGTGAACATTTGCCTTTGTAAAATTATGAGAATTACTTTGATTCTTCAATCAGCCTAATTATTTTGACTTAACCATTTTTGAATGATTTTAGTATTTAATGTCTGATGCATCTTACGGTCAGGATCGTTCCCATTTACTTCAGTGTGTGTACTGAGAATTTGTCAATACAATAATTTTTTATAAGTTGGAATCACTGGAACGTGCGTGATAACTGGAACGTGCGTGATAACTGGAACGTGCGTGATAACTGGAACTTGCGTGATAACTGGAACTTGCGTGATAACTGGAACTTGCGTGATAACTGGAACTTGCGTGATAACTGGAACGTGCGTGATAACTGGGGAATGATTCTTCCCAGCGGTTTAAAATTTTCCACTCGTGTTCCCATTGTTACTGGGCTCTGTAAGTACCAGTTTGTCAAGTTGAATAGTGATATTGATTTCCTATCAGTAAAAGTATACCTCGTCTCATTTACTACAAAACGTTAACATTGATGAAGTCCATCAGAAGGAAGACAAACTATAAGCTAAGACTCTTCATGTGTAAATTTGGAGTTTTAATGAAATATTAAATAAACTTGGAATCGTTGGATTCGTAGTAATTACTTGAAAGACTTTTTTATATATAGACTTTAACTTAGGTAAATTTTAAATTGGTGGGTTCAAGTAAATTTGGTTAGCTTCAAACACTTAAGAGTAAGTGTATCTATGTTGGTATTAAATTTTGGCATTTTATTTGC
Organism: Cherax quadricarinatus; assembly: GCF_038502225.1. Taxonomy (NCBI): domain Eukaryota; kingdom Metazoa; phylum Arthropoda; class Malacostraca; order Decapoda; family Parastacidae; genus Cherax; species Cherax quadricarinatus. The sequence continues at coordinate 24,281,262 of NC_091330.1, read as the reverse complement.
CAGTTTGCCAATTTTATAGATTTTTTTTTTATCATTGTGGACTTCATCAAAAAACTGTCAAGAACACATTATTTTCTTAGAGGATTGTAGAAAATTTTAAATAAAATAGAAATGCAAAATATAAAATGAGAAATATTGAAAAACCTGCGTTTTTATAGCTTTTTTTTTTTTTAATTTCCACTAGTTTAATGAACTCTTAAATCATATTGATGTCAGTCAGCACACTGTTAAGTACATTGTTCTTCTCTTCCACCAACTTCCTACAAAGCTTTCGCTTTATAACTTCAGAACGTCTTATACGATCGGCTTCAAATTCTCCACCCTGGTCAATTACGAAGCACAGTAAAAGTTCGTCAAACATTGACAATAGTAAATGTCCTTCGTATAACGGGTTTGTTTGGTAGAGCTGCAAGCGGGGTTCAAGTGATATGTCTTTGGAGGCTTCTTACTTTATTTGTAATGTCGTGGTGGGTACACCGGCTTGCGTGTTGTGCCCATGGCCCAGGAGGGCCATGCCCACGAGACAGAGCTAGGAGTAGGCCTTGACTGAGTGAAGGGTGTCTCCAGAGTGAGAGTGAGGCAAGGGCAGGCAGGCTGGCTTGCCCACCGAGAGGCCTGGCTACAGAGGGCAGCATCTTAGTGCCGCGAAATATGAACTAAGCTGGCAGACAGCATGGGCTGTCTGTGCAGACAGTACAGGCTGTCTACATACGCTCAGCCACCTACCGCACGTCGTCCCGACGCGACAATACTGGTGGTAAAAGAAACTCGGTCTCTCGTAGGAACAGGGCACAGAACACAAAATAAAAAACATATATATACATACATAAGGACATGGAAAAAAAAACTTCCTACAGGGAGGGAAGAAAAAAACATGTGGGGTGTGCTAAACATCGTGGTCAAAGGCAGTGAGTGTCGAGGGGCATCACTGCACGCCTTCCTGCGTCTGGACAGATACTGCAACATGGGAGACATCGCTGCGGCTGAGCTGTGACGTAACAGGGTACGGTCTCATCTGGAACGGTGAAGCAGTCATTGTAGGAGTCGCTGCAGGTTTTCACTCAACCTGGGGCACGACATGCTGGTGCCCTCGAGTGAGGCGTTGACAAAACTCGGCAACTGGGCAGGACTTCTGGCAAGCAACTCAGGAGGACACTTCTCGACTGGTACTGTCGCTGGGCTGTCACTGCTGGCGAGCGTGGAGCGAGTTGTGGAGCGAGTCGTGGCAGAGACGACTGGGCGAAACATCTGGGAGTCGTAACATCATACACCAGACTGCAGTAAGCGAGCTAGCAGTCAATGACATCTTCATGCAGGCTGCTCACTGAAGCTTGTGACACAAGGCTGACACAGCGCCTGCCAACAGGGCTAACTGCGGCTTGACGAGTGTCATTCTCTCGGTAGTTGGAGTTACAGCAGAGGTTAGTCTAAGCATCCCCAGACTTGTTTCTCTACCTATAACTGCACTCTGAAGGTCTGGAGGTGAAGTGAAACAAATCTCGATGGGAATCGTAGCAGGTACGATTCTGGAGAACATCTATGAGCGACTAGCATAAGAGCTTTCTGTACAAGGGGGCTCATATGCTCAGGGGCTGACTGATAACTGTCAAACGCACTGGTCACATCGGGTGACTTAACACAGTGGTGCTACTCAGGTTTGGCTCAGACCTCACTGGACACACTGAAACTACTCACACCCACGGTACATGAGATATACTAACAAGTGAAAACACTAAGAGGAATTAATTAACACACAACATATATCTTCTCGACAATACTGAAATAATTACTAGAACACTTGATGTGACATCATGCGATGTCGCGATGTGACGTCAGCAGACATCTCGAGGTGACGTCAGGCAGACATCGTGACGTCATGAAGTCGGGCAGCATCGTCGGTGACGTCATTGTGATACGGGCAGCAGACCACGGCATGTGGCCTGGGAGATCTGGTAACTCACGTGGCTTGTAGATGCACGTGACATCGCCCACACCCACGTGGCGTCGTGATCTATGTGGCATGCTGATCCACATGGCTTTGAGTGACCTCGGGCACTTGGATACACAGCACTGGCGACGAATTCACACGAAAAACAGCAGAAAACACAGCAGAGGGAGTGAGTAGTGGTGTATGGTAGGCTGGTGAGGTGTGAGAGTACAGCAGGGCGAGGCAAGGAACGGCCACTTCCTCCTCTCCCACAAACACGTGGAAAAACTCTCACTGGACGCAGAAATCACCACGAAACTCGCCTCTGGCTTGCTGAAACAGCTGTGCTGAGCTGAACAACAACAGCAACATACAAGTAACGCTGAGCATGTGACTTGAGAAACAGCGTGGGACGCTGTAGCGTGGGGTCACTGGGATGCCACTTACAATTCTCGAAGAAATTCGGCAAATTTCGGCTGGACCCTGCTTGTACCTGTGTCTGGATGCTCAAACGTGCAGACACGACATCAGGATAACTCGTTGAGAGACGGATGCTTCTTGCATGGGGTGATGAAGTGAAGATCAACTTCATCCCTTCCTCTCTCCGGGCAAACACGACTGCTGTATAACGGGTTTGTTTGGTAGAGCTGCAAGCGGGGTTCAAATGATACGTCTTCGGAGGCTTCTTGCTTTATTTGTAATGTCGTGGTGGGTACACAGGCTTGCATGTTGTGCCCATGGCCCGGGAGGGCCATGCCCACGAGAGACAGCTAGGAGTAGGCCTTGTTGACTGAGTGAAGGGTGTCGCCAGAGTGAGAGTGAGGCAAGGGCAGGCAGGCTGGCGTGCCCACCGAGAGGCCTGGCTACAGAGAGCAGCATCTTAGTGCCGCGAAATATGAACTAAGCTGGCAGACAGCATGGGCTGTCTGTGCAGACAGTACAGGCTGCCTACATTCGTTCACTTTTACGTAAACCAGAATTCAGCTCCATGAAGTGAACTCTTCTCCAGGCTGAGGGACTGACCACCTCAAATGCTTTTTCTCCACGGCTGATAGACTGATAACATCTTTATTTCACTAACGAAATCGTAATGATACGATTACAAACAAACCATACCACGGGTGATAGAACCCGCGGTGAGTCATAAAACTCCAGACCGACTCGTTAGTCACTCGGTCGGAAGTTTTATGACTTTCGGACCGCGGGTTTTATCCCCGCCCGTGGTATGGTTTATTTCACTACTGCACCCTCTGAAGAAGTCTACTGTGTAGGCGAAACGTTTCATCAATAAAGATACCTGACAGCTCCACATGTCTTAATCTTCGAAATACATCTAGTTAATGACAGTGTTTCTCCCCACGCAGGAGCTACAAGCCTCTGCCCTGGGAAAACTTGTGGTTAACAGATATATTCACTGCACCTAAGTGCCATTTTCTCCTTTTTAGTTTGTACACTTTTCCGTAACATATATGACTATAATTAATTCCTGAATACTGTTTATTTGGCTGATATACTGTGTTATTTTGTTGTGAAATGTTTTTCAATTTAAAGTATTGCTTTCTTTTTTTTTAATGATTAGCGTTTGCTTCTGTCTGCTTAGTAATGGGAAGGTATGTGGGTGAGCATTGCTTTCTAGTGTGTTATTTAATGTATATATTTTTTCGTACTTTTTTTTTGTAAACAAGGGTAAATGAGGAAATTTTTAAGGAGCTTGAATATTCAGCTTTATTCTTAATGGCACACATCAATACTGTCCTCTGCCAAGGCTGTTTCACAAGCTCTCCAACTCAATTACTGACCAGTTCCCAAGGGGCTGAACCCAGCTGATAGTGACGTTTGTCTCTTAGACTCTTAGAGCATCAAGTCACAAAAAGAAAACTTGGTGATAGTAAAAACGGTGTTAAGCTTCGTGGTCCACTGTTTCTACCAGGAAATATGAGAAATATTGACATAAAAGGGAAATTATCAAAAGTAAACAGGACAAGTTTTCACAAGTACCAAATGGATGAGCAAGGTTGTGATGGTTACACAGCCCTGCAGGACTTTGGTAGCAACAGCCTTATTGATCAGATATTTGACAGGGTCTGGCCTCATGACGGACTGTGAAAGTAGAACTCTCGTCAACGATCACACTAGACTCGGGTATAATAATAAATAGAGGCTGGAATACTGGAAACACTGTTCCAGTTAATAAAACTATAGTGAGTGGTAAACAATGAAAAAAATATACGTCAGATTAAATATAAATGCTAGTCAGGAAACAAGGTGGGTAAGGAAGCTCGAAAAAGATCTGAGAGCTGTGAGGAAAAAGAAAGGAATATTTGAAATAGATTTAGTGGCCGTAGCCGCTAGTTTATTATGCCCCTCCCCCCCCACCCGCCATGTATGTTCAGTATCAGTAAAACACTAGGTGCATCAACTGGGTATTTTTATTGTTGAAAATTTTCCACAATAAAGATTCCCAAGAGTTTCATAAGTCTCATTCTTCAATTAGTCGGTCCCCTCAAGGGCTCTTGATGTAGAGAAATGAATCTATGTTCCGGTTCCCTGAATTGAGCCTGAATATCTTCCATCCCCCCCCCCCACATGCGCTGTATAATCCTGCGAGTTTAGCGCTCCCCCATGATTATATAATAATCAGTTAGTAGGCTTTTAAACCATTTACATCACAACATCACTAGTGACGAGGTAAAGCTGATGTCTTTAATACCTTCCATATCTCATCTTTGGCAGTATATAAGGTTCATTCTCATGCTTCAGCTTCGCACTGTTTCAGACTAAGGAGCTGAATTCTTCTCCAGGCTGAAGAACTGACCACCTCAAGAACTACTTTAAAGTTGACGGAGTTATAGCATCATCTTTCCCTGGCGACTACTGTTGTCTCCATATTTATTCTTTGTATCTGAAGAAGTCTACCGTGTAGGGTAAACCCTTCAATAACAGATACCCAATTGCTGCACATGTCTTATCCATTTACTTATCGGTATGGTATACCATTTTCATAATTATAAGTGTACATGGAGGAGCAAGAGCGCAGTTTTGAAGTTAATATGTTATTTACACTTTTGACTGTTCTGTTTCAGGTAAATATAAGGCTGTTTAATTTGTAATTTCATTTAGGTATTTTGAGAAACTATGTAAGTTCAGTTCATTTATTATGTTATACTCATCAGTATGTTAGCAGCCGCTAACGTTATGTGCAAGGATATAAGGGTGACTGCATATTTTACACTCAGTTTTATCAGTGTTTACTTGTCAGTCCTGGAATAATTTAATATGTTTTTGGCTCGGTGAAGGGAACTGTTATAAAGTACCGACAAGATGGAAAAAGACATATGAAGTACAATGTGATACCTTATTAACAACGTTTCGCCATTGTGGGCTTTATCAAGTTAAAGAAATACACACTTGTGCAACATTTGAGAATACTGTGGGAACGTTTCCACAATTATGACTCCCTGATCGGGGGTTCTAACCCCCCACCCGTGGTATGGCTTGTTTGCAATCGTGTCATTACGATTTCGTCAGCCACAATTAAGATTTCCAAATGTTGCACAAGTGTCTCATTCTTCAGTCAGTTTCTGGTTAGTGGCTCAGATGTGTTGCAGAAGACTTTTTTGGCTGAAATTGTTGGATATGTTGATGAGTAACGATTCTATCTCTGTGTGTATCTTCCTCCATTTTTTTTATCTCATTGGCGATGTTTTCCGTCTTCTCCTTCATGCACGTTTTTATGATTAATTTCGTTAAAATGCACCAACGTGTTTATGTATACAGGAATGACAGATACGTACTGACACATGTAAATCAATAACTCCTCCACCCGGGTCAGCTTGCAACTATAAACAGGAAATAAGCTCACCCAAAGTTATTTTTAACTTAATTACGCGAAATTTAAGCCAACTTTACCTACATTAACGCATTATTTTGCCCCGACCTGAAGTATTGTTTCAACTGAAGCATTTGTGTGTATGCTTCATTTACTGGTTTCTGTATTTGGTATAAAGCTTTGTTCCCGGTGTTGATAATATACATATCTGCACACAGAATTATTGTATAACATCTTCGGATCTTGATACTGGAAATTCAACACTTTACTAACCTATAGGTATTACCTGCTTCTAATAGTGTATTTTGTCCACCGGTGACTCTTTATCCAACTGCTTCACCTCGCCTGTCTTGATGTGTATCCGTGTGTGGCGTAATTATGTTACGTAAATATAAGTTAGCGCCTAGGGGTAACAGCCTGTCTAGGGGCATTTAAAATTATTAAACTAAATACAACAACCTAGGGCCAAGCTTGTTTCTTCACAAAAAGCTCCAAGTAAATGGTCAGTACTTATATTAACTATTAAGAAGGGCACAATAACTAACATGTACAAAAATATATTAATAGTAAGTAACCTCAGTTATACAACATAACCTACCCTCTTCATATTACACAAACCCGTTAGTAAAGTGGTACTAGTTAAAATATATAGTGTGTGACTTCATGGACCCCCTCCCCCCTTCTGCTGGCCTCTTAGCCTGCCGGCAAAAATACTTCATCTGTACTCTATAAAATAAGTCCACCACATACTGTGGCCTTACAGGAAAAATAGTGAGAGCACAAAAACAACAAAACCTATGGCATAAACTTACCCAAAATATCACTTCCCCTACTCACACAAATGTCAAACCGTCATGGTTTGTTCCAGCCACCGCTCTTCCGGTATTAACTACACACGCCTCCTGTCCTGTCCTGTCGCTGTTCACGACTAATACGCGTCCGTTTTCAGAACAAATCCTGTCCACTGACATTATTAATTGAACGTTTTTTATACATGCATTTTCTTCAATGCCTTGCATAATACCGTGTATCCAAGCTTATGCTGTACTTTTATCAAGATTGATGGACTGAATACATATCTAGCTGAGGGACTAATCACCTCAGACTCCTTATAAACTTTCATTGTTCTTCTCTGTATATGACTGGTGAAGTCATTGGCTGATAAAAGGCTTCCACAGTGAAGATATCCAAGTAGTTTATTCATTATACATGGGGGAGTTGGTATTTATGTTTATATTAACTAAAATTTAACTTGTATCACTGTCATAAGAGGAAGTATCTCTGATGGCAGTGTCGAGGTGGATTGCGGCCACAATACCTTAATGTATTCGATAAGCCTTTGTAAAGTCTCAATACCATGGCAGGACTGGTCATGGATGGATCGAAACGTCGTCAGACGCTTCCTCCCCTAAGTACGGGTTATTTACGAATGTGGATTAGCCTTTAATCTAATCATCCATTAAGGAAATACATAGCCTTTATAGAATGGGCATGAACGAGAGAAAGAAAAATGAACCACCAAGAAACAGACCAAAGACAAGGTTCTGGACTGGGTTTCTCTCTCTTGCTTACATAACCAAGTTTTTTCTGTTTTATGGAAATTTTATGGCAAAATTCATTTTTCATTTCGAATAATTTCAGTGTCCTTCCCAACTGAATATTGGGTATCCTGAGCAGCAACAGTGAGAGGACTGACCTCTTGAACTATCCTCAGGGTGTGATGTACTGGCGGATGATGCTGCGTGAAGGTGATGGGCGAGAGCGTGGTGAAGTGTGTGGGTGTGTACTCGCCTAGTTGAGGTTGCAGGGGTCGAGTCCGAGCTCCGAGTGCGTGTGTGTGTGTCTCTGTCCGTCAGTCTTCACCTATATGTACTCGCCTATTTGTGGCTGCAGAGGTCGATTCATAGCTCTTGGCCCCGTCTCTTCACTGGTCCACTTCTCCCTTCACCATGAGTTTCATCGAATCTCTTCTTAAAACTATATGGGTCCTGCCTCCACTACATCACTCTACAGATTGTTCCACTTCTTGTCAATTTGACTGAAGAAATACTTCCTAATATCCCCGTTATCCATCTGAGTTTTCAACTTCCAGCAGTGACCCCTTGTTGCTGAGTCCCATCTCTGAAACATTCTGTCCCTCTCCACCTTGTCAATTCTTCTCAGTATTTTATATGTTATGTGCCCCCCCCCTATCCCTCCTGTCCTCCAGTAACGTTAGGTTGATTTCCCTTAACCTCTCCTCGTAAGGCATACCCCTTATTGCAAACCTTTGCACATTTTCTAATTTCTTGACGTGATTGACCAGGTGTGGGGTTCCATACTGGTGCTGCATACTCCAATATGAGCCTGACGTACACAGTGAACAAAGTGTCTTGAATGACTCCTTAGATGTCGAAACTATTCTCAGGTTTGCCAGGCGCCCGTATGCTGCAGCAACTATTTGGTTGATGTGCGCCTTGTGTATCCCTGAATATCTTGTACTGTGCGTCAGACAATGTTTCCTCTAACCATTCTCTCCTCCAGTGATATAGTGGTCAATTCTTCCGGTCTTTTCTTTTAGCTCATGTGTTTCAAAACCGTGAAAGATGTTTGACAAGGTAGGGCTCAAGGCACCGAGATGTGTTTACAGAGACAGAGTTCCAGCTCCTGGCTTCTTATAATCTGGTAGTGCTGTTGGTTCCTAGATTCTTGTTCCCTATTATAAGTTGAAACTACTTACGAAGTTTTTTTTCAATAATTTTTTTATAAATCACTCATTTTTTTTATCACCTCAACACACCATTTTTTTTTCTCAAAATACATTTGGTTCATCTGGGTGTTCAGTTTCGTTACGCAGCCTTGAAATTAATATTCACATTTCGAGCATTTACTTTCACTATACCTCTTTGACCACTCCAAATAACTTGGATGTCTTGAAAATAAGTAAAGAACCCCAATGGAAATAAGTCACTGTGACTTTTTTGGGTTATCCCAGGTTCTCTACACATATGCTGCTATGTATGATAATCTATTTAACTGTATTTGTGTATACCTAAATAAACTTGCTTATGATTCTTCGTTCTCCTAGTGATGTGAGGCACATTGTCCAGCTTTTCCTCAGTTCATTTCCCTCGAGTCCAGGACAAGCCTGGTTGCATTTTTCTCTTATCTTTCTTAGTGTGACTTTGTAAATGGTCCAAGTCGTACCGAAACGTCGTCGTAAGCTCCTATCTCCTACGTGCGGGTTATTTATGTATTGTCTTATCTTCAAACTTGTGTACCTGTATGTGCTTGACTAAGTGTGGTCTGCATTCTGTTATATTTGACCTAACATGCATAATGTATAAACTCGAATGATTCAGCTTAAATTTCTAATGGCAGTTATTACATTTGCAGGACTTGATGCGCTCAGCTAATTTATGTTTCTGCCACAGTACCCTGGTATGCTAACCAAAGTTTCCATTTTTATGACTTTTCACTTGTTTTGGCCCACTACCTGCAGTCGTGTATTAGAACACATGTCGGTTGCCTAACTATAGCAGGTTGTTTACAAAATAGAAAAAAAATATACGTTCTATTTTTAAGTTTTTGAAGATTAGCCTGGGGGGGGGGGGTCCATGGTAGCATCCTCTTGGGACATTTTTTTTTTTTTTGTAAAATCACTAATATTTGACATTATTCGGTAAGGATGGAGATCATTTTTATTTATCAAGAGAAACGGTATCATATAGATGCAGAAAATGATACAAAAGCAAAATAAATATATACTTGTGCGGAATAGGTAAAACTTGAGATTTTGATTTAAATAACAACCCTCTTCTTGACGAATAAGGCAAGCGACAATTTGTGTATGCAGTAATTTCGCAAAAATCATTATGTACCTAGCGAAAAAAATGTTTCATTGTTTTTGTTTATTATTAAATTATTATAAACTTAGGTAAAATATATTTAGTTGGATTAGGCTAAACTAAATTGCGCTCGTTATAATAAGGTTAGGTAAGTTTTCTAAGGTTCTTTTGGTACAAAATTATTAATTTTGACATAAATGAAAAAAAAATATCCTTAAACGAATGAGAAAATTTTAGAAAGGACTTAATTTTAAACGAGTTCTTGCAAATTGACCAGTTTTACGTATACGGCACGACATATATATATATATATATATATATATATATATATATATATATATATATATATATATATATATTATATAATATAGAGAGAGAGAGAGAGATACGAGACTCGAACTTACGAACCTTGGAACAAGGTACGCAGTGCTTTACCAATCTACCCACACTAGACAATACCTTGTCCAGCTTGCGCTAGACTTTGATCCAAGGCAGCCAGCTTTCAGCTTACAGCTTTTCATCTCATCCCCTGCATGCACCAGCCTTACTAGAGATATTAACAATGCAAGGAATTCGCAAGAGTATATATATATATATATATATATATATATATATATATATATATATATATATATATATATATATATATATATATATATATTGTGTGTGTGTGTGTGTGTGTGTGTGTGTGTGTGTGTGTGTGCAAAACAACCACTATGAAAGAGTAGTGAAATTCCAAGCGCTTTCGTGACTACTCACATTGTCAAGGAACTATGAAAGTAATACATCAAAGGAAGGCAATTAAAGGGCTTAGACTACACATCACAGTCAACCCCCAGAGTGATAATGAATTCAAATTTAAAATTTACAGAAGACCTACAAATAACTGTTCCTATGTGCACTATTATTCTTCCCATCAAGATAGTTAAACTGTCTGTTTTCTCATCAATGTTTTTGAGAGCTTTACGTATTTGTAGTCCAGAGTTCTTAGATGAAGAAATATCCAAAATTTATGAAATAGCCAATGATCTGAAATACTCGAGAAATGTAATTGATAAATCATTTAAAATTGCTAGAAATACTTTTTACAACCCAAAAAGGGACAACCAACCTTATTCAACTAAAAACATGTTGGTTCTCCCTTACCATGAAAACTTGGTTGATATGCCTTCTCTTCTTAAGACTTTTAATATTAAAGTTGTATTTAAAAATCTTGATACAGTAAAAAAACTTTTGATAAAGAATTCCCCCCAAAATGCTGATGGATGTGTCTATAAGATTCCTTGTAAAATTTGCGATAAAGTTCATTACGGTCAAACTGGTAAAAATCTCGAACTTAGATTAAAACAACATAAATATAGCATTAGAACTGGACAAGATTCCAATGCTCTATTTATTCATGTGAGAGATTTGAACCATCCAATTGATTTTCAAAAAGTTGAGAAAGTTGTATCAAGCAAGTCCATGGTCGACAGGAATATAATTGAATCTTGTTTCATAAAAAGCTGTTGCTACTACTACTGTTACTGCTACTACTGTTACTACTACTACTGTTACTACTACTACTGTTACTGCTACTACTATTCTGCCAACAGCTGCTAGCTGCTGCTGCTGCTGTTGCTGCTGCAACGGCTGCTGCTGCTGCTGCTGCTGTTGCTGCTTGCTGCAGCTGCTTGCTGCTGCTGCTGCTGGCACATTGCTGCTGCTGCTGTTGCTGCTGTAACGCTGCTGTTCTGCTGCAGCTGCTGTTGCTGCTGCTGTTAGCAATGTACTGCTGCTGCTTGCTGTTGCTGCTGCCTGCAGCTGTTGCTGCTTCTGTGCTGCTGCCTGCTGCTACTTGCTGCTGCTAATTGCTGTTCTGCTGCTGCTGCTTGCAACGCTGCTGCTGCTGCTGCCAGCGCTGCTGTTGCTTGCTACTGCTGCAAGGCAAGCGCTGTTGCTGCTGCTGCTGCTATTGCTGCTGCTGCGCTGCTGCTGCTGCTGCTGCTGCAAGCTGCTGCTGCTTGCTGCTGCTGCTGCTGGCTGTTGCTGCTGCTGCTTGCTGCTGTTGCTGCTGCTGCTGCTGCTGCTGTTGCTGCTTGCTAACTGCTATTACTATTACTGCTGCTACTATTACTGCTGCTATTACTATTACTGCTGCTACTATTACTGCTGCTATTACTATTACTGCTGCTACTATTACTACTATTACTGCTGCTATTACTGCTGCTACTATTACTACTACTTCTGCTGATGCTGCTGCGGCTACAACTACCACTATTCTGCTGATGCTGCTGCTACATACGATTACAGTTATGTTGAGGAATTAACATGGATACAAAACTGCAAAGTATGTGGGAACTCTTTAAGTTATGGACCTTGTCGAGCTCCCGAGACGCCGGTCGAGATGTACAGACGTTATCTCTCTTGATCAAACTGAAGCGTTGGAAGAGAAAGTTGGCAGTTTGCGAGTCCCTGCTGGTTTCGACAAGCCTGAAACCCAGCTCGTTGAGGATATGGCATGCTTTACCCAGGAATCAAAATTTTCTGATTCTACAAGTACGAAGTGGTACGGGTGGACCAAATCCCAATACTTTTTAAGGGTGTGAACTTCCCTGCTGGCCAGCACTAAATGGTATGTCGGTATGAGCCAGGTTAGGTGCACAAGTGTAGACCCACAACAACACTCTACCGTTCTTCCAGGGATTTGTGATTCATCTGTGCGGCTGGTGGGGTTGTCCATGATGTCGAGTAGTGAAGGTCGAGGGTCGAAGTTCTCTGTTGGCTCGGCACCATGATAAAGAAATATCAAATACAAATAAATTGCATCAAATTGAGTAAAATAAAAAATAAAGGTTATCGTAAAAAAATATTTAGAAAAATTAATATTCCACTTAGAGGCTATAGAGATGGAGTTCTAAATGATTATTATAAATGTGATGGTACTGAAACGAAGGTAACTTGAGAGCACTATTGAGATATAAAATGGAATTATAGAAAGAACTCTAAAATAATTTTAATCATTCATTCAATGCTTCATATATATCAAATTATTTAATATTATTCTAGTGTTGTGGCCAAAAATTTTGGATAAAACTTTACGCAAACCAGTCTGTTTATCTTGTTAGTGGACGAAATAAATGATCTGGTTCATGTTTCTCAGCGTCGTTTAGTTGTGAGATTTTCTCGAGTTCAAAATCTATGAATATTTTGTTGGGCTTTAGACATATATATATCAGTTTATATGGGCGACAAGGGCATGGAAGCTGAAGCCCATCATTCCCCTCCATCAGACCATCCACCTAAATAAAAACAAAAATATCGCAGCTTCAAGAGGCCAGACCCAGTTCCTCTTATTAACCAGATGGCTTTAAGCCCTTCCTGTAAGGAAACTCTATAGGTGCCACTGGTTTTGACTTGTTACTTTTGCCTAGTCTAAAGCTTCATGTTTCACCGTAATTGTGCTTCAGATAGTTCTTAAGTCAATGAAGCACTTCTACCACTTTTGGGTGTGCTTCCAGTCTGTAGATGTCTTCGGTGAAGCACTGTACTACCAGCCTTCCTCCAGTTCTAGTATAGTCGGCCCTCCTTCCCTTGTTCTGCTGGATCACTCGGTCACTCCCAAAATGTCAGTCGATTTGCTAAGTAGCATTTACAACCTAAGAACTTGAAATAATTATTTTTAATATAATTCATTCTCTATTAGTACTCTACCAGTATTTTGCTGACTACATTTTCCATCAGAGAGGATGGGTAAATGAACGCATACGGGACGTTTATGATACATTATTCCAGGCAATGTTTCGCTCTACCAATAAACCGATTACCACCACCACATGTAATTCCCTCACAGTAACACTTCCTTTACAGTTTGCGTCAAATTTTATAACCCACCCAGCGCGGGAACAAACTTTTATACCTGATTCCCAACACTCCGAAACCAACACTGACTTAAGGTCTTCCTAAATTAAAACAAATCTACTGCCCCAGTTACATATATCACGTCTGACATTAAGAGTCCCTCGTATAATAGGTAAACGAGGGTCCTAGTTAAAAACCTTTTATGTTTGCTGGGAACCAATTCTAACGCACATCTGAAACACTTAGGAGATCCTAACTGAATCAGAAACACCTGCGTTAGGAATAAGTTAGCGAATTTGGGAGTAACGTCACACACAACCCGCACCTAGAAAGAAGCATTACCTGTACCACTACTTCTTCGCTTTTTTCTTTTTTTTGTCCCGTCCCTGTCCTCCTGTCGTATATATACTGGCTCCTTCTCCTTCATATGTTACTGTCACTAGTCAGTGGTCCAAGTCGGATCGAAACGTCGTCATTAGCTCGTGCGGGTTATCTCTGTATTGTTCCAGCTACGGTATTGTGCCTTTTTGTTGTTTATGGACCCTGAAGGTAAGCGTCTTATTCTTTCCAATACTTTTAATGTTCTCCTCCTTTTAAATCCCTCTTTTGTTAGTATGAGGCTGCTCTTATTGCTTTCAGGCGTAGTAAGAAGCAGCTTCACTTTCTACGTGACTGTCTTGTTGAACAAGTTTTGACCCATTCTTTTTCCTCAAAATGAACTCCTTGGGCACTCCCTTTCCTTATCATGACCGTCTCCTACTTCAACAGTTCAAACTTTCTACCAAGTCTTAAGTTGATGATGCCTTCTTTACTCTCCGTCAACGTCAACTTGCTCTCTTTTCTTCACTCCTACAAGATCTCTGTAACCTTCTGGTTGCCATTGTTTTTGGCACTGCTAGAAAATTCATACTACTAAACTACAGAAACTTCAGCGTCTGGTTTCAGATAGCCCTTCATCTAAATTCTTCCTTACTGTGTTATTACTCTGTCTTCCGTCACTCTGCCAACATGATTTTGAACTAATTGGTTTTGGTCGTTCCTTTGCCACTTCACCTGCCCCTCACGCTGGCATTGACCTGATTACCTCTTGATTCCTTTCGCCAGTCTTACTCTCGCAGTCTTCCTGAGCTGTCCATTTTTCGTGTTCTACTTCCTGCTCTTGATAGCCTCTTGTCGGAGGTGGTGGTAATTCTTGGACGTTATCAGCTCATCCTTTCTTCTCTTAAATCTAATACCAATATTGTCATCCTTTCTTCTGAATAATGCAATTCGGTGGTTGTCCTTGATTGCGAGTATTACCTACACAGTTGAATGAAACCTTGTTCGCTGATTCCCGTACCTACACTCCTTTCATTTCCAACCCCCTGGATTGCATCGAGAGAACCTTCAGCAATAAACTTGGGACTCTCCCCAATCTCTGTCCTGACTTTGATTAGTTCAAGGTTTCAGTGTTATTTGTCTCCATCCCCCTCTTGCCTTATTTCTATGGTCTTCCCATCATTTCCTCCATAGGTTCTGTGTTTAATTCTCGTGCCAGGCCAAAACTCTCACTCCCTTGGTACTTTTCCTCCTGCTCACCTCCGTCAATCTCAAGACTTCATCGAATGTGTTTACTTTCTTTCGACCTGTAAGAGATTCCCTCTTCACCAGTGTCCTTTTTGATGATCTTAATTTTCTCAGAGAGAAGGCCAATGAAAGGTTACTTCATCTTCCTATACCTACTGATGTCTTTATCTCGCATCTTTTCAAGGTAAACTTTTTTCTCAGACCTTCGGTGCTGCAATGACATCTCCTTTATCTCCTCTTCTTACTAACCATTGTATGGAATACCTCGAAACTGTTCTCCTTCCTACCAGTGTGCGCCCTTCCCTTTGGCTCTGCTATGTATGTGACATCTTTGCTCTTTGACCCCATGAATCTAGTCTCTTCCAACCATTGCTCGATGCCCTTAACACACTTCCTTCTTCCATCAAGTTTAAAGCTGAATGGGAATCTGCTTCTTTTTCTTTGCTTCCTTTCTATGATATACATGTCCATAGCTCGGCTTTTCTTTATTACGTTTATTGCAAGCCTGTGCACAGTGGCATGTACATTGACTACTACTCTTACCATGCTCCCTCTGTAAAGAAGTGTTCTTATTTCTCTCTCCATGCTCTCCGTATTTGTGACCCTCAGTTCCTGACTTGGAAATTTTCACTTTCCGCAATTTTCTCTCGTCTTGACTACCCTTCCGATTTCAAAAATTCTGACTTCTCGCGTGCTAAACGGACTTCTCTCTCAAACTCTCTACCCTTGTAAAATCCCTTGCTCTTGCCTTCCTCATATTTCCAGTCTTTCAAATCTTAACTCTCCGTTCCTTAGACATCAAACTTAGTTTTCGTAAAGTTAACACCCTTCGCAGTAATCTAGTTCGTACCTCTACTGCTATTGATGCTTCCGGAGTCTACTCCAATTCCTGTTCTCTTCAACACCTTAAAGAAATTGGTCACTCTCTTTATGACGGACTTAAAGAGCACAAAAGTTTTAGGCTTGCCGACGCCAGTGATGCGTTTTTCTGTCATGTTAGAGATCACGGTCAACTGGTCCTCTGCTAAAACTGTCTACCCTTCTTCTAGCCTTCACAGCCGCCGTCTTGTTGAAGCTTCTCTTATGTACAACTTTCCTAATTTGAATCTTATTCCTGGCTTTGTCTCTCTAGATGCCTTCCTTTCTCGGAACACTCGAGACTTGACCTGATCTTTTCTTCTTATCTATATTTTCTTTGTCTTCATTTCTCGTACCTAAGCGTGTTCTGTCCTTCAGCTTCCCCCCATCCTGTGCTTTTGGTCGCACCTTTAGCTCTCCTGCAGTCCTCCTTTTTCTTGTCCTTTTACTTTCTCCATTTCTATTACTGTTCTGCTACTACTATTTTTCTATTATAATTCTACTACTGTACTACTACTAATAATAATGCCTAGTGCAGGTTATTTGTATATTGTTCCAGTCACTGTAGTGTGCCTTTTTTAGGGGGGAGTAACATTTTAATTCACGAAGGTGCCTCCTGACGAAGTTCATGATCTTACGCCACAAATAGTGAAGACAATCTAGAACTTATTCCAACCAAAAAAATTGTCAGTTTACTTGTGCGTAAAATTAAATTGCTTCAGCTATATTCGTCGCTCAACCTCTGGGACGAGCGGACGTGAGCTGAGCCTGCCCTCTGCTGTCAGCCGGTGACAACTTGGTTTTCTCAAAATGGCACAGCAGGCAAGAAGGGTAAACACTGTCGGCATAGAAGTGGTGCGTGGGGCTGTGCATGCCCACTCAGCTCAAGTTTTATTACCTGCCATCATCAGGGACACATACGGCATTGCCAACGAAGAGCTGTATGGTGTAGCCTTGAACGGGGCATATAGAATTTTTGTGAAATTTCTCAATGCAAGTGTATACGAGGACATAGTCGCCAGGTTCCAAGATCTTTGTGTACCAGTGAATCATGCAGTGACGGTAAGGCTACATGATGTGTCCTGCCATTATACGTGGGTGAAGATCAGAAATGTACCCTTTGAGGCTAATGAGGCAGACCTACGTGCCGTCTTCGAGAAGTTTGGGACTGTTCATATGGCGACATTGGGGAAATGGAAGGAAGGATCGTATTCTGGGATGCCTGAAGGAAGTTTTTCCTTAAAAATGACATTGAGGCATCCTATTCCTTCCTATATTTTCCTAGAAGACTTCAGGACTCAAGTAATGGTGACTTACGCAGGGCAACAACGTACCTGTCGATTATGCGGTGCCTATGATCACATTGCTGCACAGTGTGTTAAACAACAGGGTACACAGGTGAAGGAGCAGCATAAGGAGGCATCAGAGGACCTTGAGACGTTGAATTTGGCACGACCTGAGTCGGTTTCCTTGAACAAGGCTTGGAGTGTGGAGGTCGAGGAGGCCTTGAGGGAGGAAGAGTGTGTAACTCTTCCGAGAGAGACGTGCACTGCCGGGCAGGCACCGGAGACCAAAGATGTGGTGTCACTGGGTGAGGACAGGGCCGTGGAGGCTACCATTGATTCAGTCCTCCACGACCTGTTAGGGACCCCAGGAGAGGTCACAGTTGAGGGGCTTGTGGGTGCCCTGGATGCTGCTGGGGTTCCAGGTGGTAAGAGGGGGGGAGGCATGTCAGAGACCCAGGTTGAGGCTGGGTTGCAAATTGGCACGGTGGTGGCGGAAGTGCACGGGGATGGCTTCCGGGTGGAGGCGGGGAGAAAGGCTTGAGTGTCACGGAAGAGAGCGGCAGTGCCCTCGGACGTGGACGATGTGGATGTGCTCACTCCGGCACAGCGTTCGGGCAAAAAGGTTTGGGCTGAAGTGGTTGAGCATGGACCTGGGGGGGTCCAGGGGCAAGGGGCATGTGAAAGCAGATCACAGAATGGTGATTGAAGATCAAGGGCGTATAAAGGGGAAGGGGGATAAAGGTGGTGCAATACGTAAAGGAAAACCTCCATTGACAAATTCAAGAGTCTCTCTATAAATGTTAATGGTCTGAAAAATTCTAGGAAGTGTGAATGGTTTCATGAGATGCTCATTAGGTATGGTGTAGATGTAGTGTTTGTGCAAGAGCACAACCACAAGCCGGGTTGTATGTTGATGATTGAGGGGTATACTGTATATGCGGCACACTCAACGAGATTGAAAGGAGGAGTGGCTATTTTGGTGAGGGAGGCTAGCCCGTTTACTGTACATCATTGTGAGGAGGGGGGTGAGGGGAGGGTTATAAGAGTGGATGGGACATGGGGAAGAGATAAGATGTCTTTTGTGTGTGTTTATGGTCCGGCGGAGGGGGACAGTCGAGTGAAGAATGAGTTTGTACGTGAAGTGTTGGTGTATCACTTAAGGTCGCTTCCAGCATTAGCTGTGGTGGGAGGGGACTGGAATTGCGTTATACGCCGCAAGGATGTGGAACCTAGGGGAGCAGGATATTGTTCTGGCGTTCTGAGGGACCTGTTAACCGGGGTGGGGTTGGTGGATGTGGAGGGGGGGGGCGGCGTGGGAGGTGCAGCACACCTTTGTGAGGCAGGGGTATGCTGCACGACTGGACAGGATATACGTGACAAGGAAAGCAGTGGTGCGGAGTGTAAGGGTTTTGGATGTCTTTTTTCTGATCATAGAGGTGTTTTGGTGGATTTGGGATGGGAGGGGCGGCCGAACAGGTATAAGAGTTATTGGAAATTGAATGTTCGGTTGCTTCAAGATGTTGAGGGGAGGATCCTATTTGCACAATGGTGGAAAGGCTTATGGGAAGGGATGGAAGTCAATGGGGATGTGTTGAGATGGTGGGATGTGACGGCGAAGACGAGGATTCGAGAGTTCTATGTCCGACAGGGAAGGCACGAGAATCAGTTGGCTTATGGGCTTATTAGGTATCTTGAGGGGCAGTTAAGGGAGTATTATGAGAGAGGAAGGGGGGGGGATGGGAGCCCCTGTGGCTGACATAGAGGGAGTGAAGGAACGCCTAATGGAAGTGCAAAATGAGAGGTTTGATGCGGTAAGGGTTTTAGGGGGGTTGGAGGAGGTCATGTGGGGTGATAGACCATCGGCGTGTGTCCTGCGAGGGCAGGGGCGCCGGCGCGTTGCAATGGAAATGGTGGGTTTGAGAGTTCTTGAGGACATCGAGGGGTATAGGGAGGGACAAGATTTGGTGACGACGGAGGGGATGGGAGGGTATGTTGATGCTTGGCTTAGTGCACATATGAGGAGTGTGGGTGTGAGAGAGGGGGCTTTAAGAGAGACAGGGGGATGGGTGCAGAGTGTGCTGGACAGGGAAGACGGGGAACAGTTACAGGGGCCTATTGTGGAGGAAGAGGTGTGGACGGCTTTAATGAGTATGAGCAGGGGTAAGGCACCTGGGATAGATGGGCTGCCTGCGGAGTTTTACATACAGCATTGGGGAGTATTAAAAGATTTTTTGGTGCAATTATTTAATATCATAAAAGAGAGGGGTGCGTTGGGACCTTTGCAGGAGACAGCACTAGTAGTTTTGGTGCCAAAGGGTGAAAGTCAGTGCACAGTGAGAGATTACCGGATGATATCACTCATGTGTGCAGACTACAAACTTTTTGCAAAAATTTTGGGAAATCGTATAAAAAAGGTCATTGGAAAGGTAATAGTGAGGGGTCAATATGGGATTCCGGGGAGATCAATGTATGAGGGGCATGGGGTTATTAGAAGGTTTATTGAGGGTCCGCAAGAGGGGGAACGAGGGGTATTGGCGTTGGATTGGAGAACGGCATATGACAGTGTCGAGAGGGAGGCTCTGTGGAGAATCATGGAGTGGTAGGGGTTCGGGGAGGACATTGTGAATTGGGCACGTACTTTATATCTGGGAGCTGGGATGTGTGTACAGATAAATGGGAGGGTGGGGTTGCATGTGAAAATGGGCAGGGGATTGAGGCAAGGTTGCCTGTTGTCACAAATATTATTTGCATGTTTACAGAATCCGTTTTATAGGGCAGTGGAAAGGTGCATACAGGAGGGGGTAAGGGAGGACATACGAGGTGGGAGTCCCAGTATCATAGGTTACGTTGATGACACAACTGTCTTAGTGAGTGGGAGGGAGGGATTTGAGGGTCTGGAGAGAGTTATAGATGTTTTTGGGATGGCAACAGGTATGGCAGTGAATGTGCATAAATCAAAGCTCATGAGATTGGGTGAATGGGATGGGCAAGAGGGCGGGGGTGGGGGGGTGAGGTGGAGTGTCGTGGACCGGGTGAAAATTTGTGGAGTTGTGTATATGGGTAATGCTCAGATGGCAAGGGAGAATAATTCAAAGGGTGTGGTAGATAGGGTATTGGGAAGATTGTCAGGATTGAGGCCGACACATCTTACGCTACACCAGAGGGTCATTGTGGTCAATGTGCTTTTGTACAGTAAAATATGGCATGTGGCAGCTTTGTACCCTTTGGTGTATGGGGATGTCCGGAGATTGTTGAGCAGAGTTTTCCGTTTTATCTGGGGTTCGGGATGCGATTGGTTGAAAAGGGAGGTGGTAACACTTCCGGTGGCCTTGGGAGGGCTGGGGTTAATTCATTTGGAAAGAAGGTTGAAGTGTGTATATGTGAAACATGGGTTGCTAAGGGCTCGGGGGGAAGGGAGTGGAGGGTTGGGGATGCTGCAGGGATATCTTCGGAGATGGTGGAAGGGACAAGATTTGAGAGATGGTGAGGAGTTGTTGCGTCTATTGATGATGGTCAGAGAGCCGAGAAACATGCGGGTAGGGTCCATGGAGAGGAAGATATGGCCTAGGGTGGTAGTGGCAACGGAAGGAGTGTACCCGATGTACGCATGGGAAGACATTTGGGGTCGATTAAAAGGGTTACGCATCCGGCCACGCGTGAGGGAGGTAATGTACAGGTTTCTTCACGGAATATTGCCGTCTGGGGTTGTTTTACGAAATAGGCGAATAAGGGAGGGTGGGGAGTGTCAGGTTTGTGGGGTAGATGAATCAGCTTTTCATGTAGTTTATTTTTGTGAAAGCCTAGGGATTGTGCGGGAATGGTTAGGGAAAGTAATCCGGTATGTGGGGGGGAAAGGGTTGTCGGTTTTGAGAGCGCTCAGTTTAGATGTAGGTGGGGTTGGGGTAAAGGTTCAAAGGGCAGTGGCTTACTTAATGGTTGATTTTGTGTATATATCATGGGCAATGAGAGACAAAGGGGCGGAGGAACGTAGGATGGCCATAGCAGCATCCTTTTATAGAACAAAGTGTCGCAACAGGAAAATATATGGTAGGAGGTGGGAGAGGGATTTCTCGGAGGGCTACAGGGACTTTCTTTTGAGGGATTTATGGTCTTTATAAGCGGTCAGGGGCATGAACGGGGTGGCCTTCCCAGGGGGGGAGGGTGTTGCAGAGGTCGATTGTGTGAGTGTGTGTGGAATTGTGTGAGGAAAGGATGTTGAGGTGATATTCAATGTGATATTCAATGTAATGTCTTGGTGTTATTGTGAACACCGATGATTATAATTTATCTAAGGATTCCTTCATGTTTTGTAAGGATGTACATAAGCATGTTAGTATATAAGCATATTTTAACCTGTAATTATACATGTCTACCTATATATGAGCAATGTAACTTGTCATAATAATGAGGTTTCATACCTGTTTTTTAACTAGTGGAACGTTCTGGTATTGTATATAATGTAAGATCTTGCCTGGGGTGTTTTTGCTTATATATGTTACAGATGTTTTTTCACATTTTCATTATATATGTTCAAGTGAATGAGTTTTTGATCTTGTGTATAGCCAGGTGAAACTGGTCAGTTTTTCACTTGGGGGGGGGGGTAGGAGTTTAAGTAATCTCTGCAATAGCAGGTCATGGGATACACGTGTCATATTATTTTAGATGTCTAATGTTGTCCATTCTCTGTAGGATGTGATGTATAGATTATCTCCAACAGTGTAAATAATCTGTCTGCAGGAGGGAATAATGTGTAAATTTATTTATTATTGTGGTAGGTTTATGTGTGTAGCGTGTTTTTAGGGTGATATATTATAAGACGCTAATTACTTTCAAGGACTATTGGTGGTTATGAGTGGTGATGGCAGATACAGTTACTAGGCATGGTTGGGGGGTTGAAGTGTCAGCGGTAGTGTCTTAAACCCACCACCGTGCACGATATTAATTATTACCATAGGGTATATGAGGGTAGGGTGGATTGTGTTCTATGGTGGATGTGAGCCATCAGGTTCAGACATTCCTTGTATTATAGTGTCAGCCGTTTAGCTGGCTGGATTGTGTTTATATATATTGTCATTGAAGTTTTTAATGCTTTTACAAATGTATAAGTATGAGATTTGTCACTGTGTATCTAAGGTGAAAGTGGCACGTTTTCATGGGGGGGGGGGAGTGTAAGCTTTACTGGGTAGGTTCTATCTTTTTTTTTTTTTATATGACCACCTTTTCATGTGAAGCACAGTACGTACAAGCGGTGTTTGATTTGATTGCAGCAGCCAGTTCTGTCATTATATATGTGCTTCTTCAGTACTGTGTAGTCAGTTGATTATTGTTCACTGCCTGTATCTTGTTACATATTGATTATGTACCCATATATTTTTGTACCTGAGTTTTAAATAAAATATAAAAAAAAAAAATCCTGTTCTCTTCAACACCTTAAAGAAATTGGTCACTCTCTTTATGACGGACTTAAAGAGCACAAAAGTTTTAGGCTTGCCGACGCCAATGATGCGTTTTTCTGTCATGTTAGAGATCACGGTCAACTGGTCCTCTGCTAAAACTGTCTACCCTTCTTCTAGCCTTCACAGCCGCCGTCTTGTTGAAGCTTCTCTTATGTACAACTTTCCTAATTTGAATCTTATTCCTGGCTTTGTCTCTCTAGATGCCTTCCTTTCTCGGAACACTCGAGACTTGACCTGATCTTTTCTTCTTATCTATATTTTCTTTGGCTTCATTTCTCGTACCTAAGCGTGTTCTGTCCTTCAGCTTCCCCCCATCCTGTGCTTTTGGTCGCACCTTTAGCTCTCCTGCAGTCCTCCTTTTTCTTGTCCTTTTACTTTCTCCATTTCTATTACTGTTCTGCTACTACTATTCTATTATAATTCTACTACTGTACTACTAATAATAATAATGCCTAGTGCAGGTTATTTGTATATTGTTCCAGTCACTGTACTGTGCCTTTTTTTTAGGGGGGAGTAACATTTTAATTCACGAAGGTGCCTCCTGACGAAGTTCATGATCTTACGCCACAAATAGTGAAGACAATCTAGAACTTCTTCCAACAAAAAAAATTGTCAGTTTACTTGTGCGTAAAATTAAATTGCTTCAGCTACAGTGAAAATCCTGTTAGCCAAGTTCTCGCCCATGTGTTCATGGAACATATGAAGGCTTAATGCTTCGTTAATATTATACCCAGTAACATAACATGGCTACATTATATCTACATTCTTATCATCGTCCCTAGGAGGATGGGCATCAGGGATCTATTAGAAGAGCGTAACTGGGTAGAAACGTCCTTCCAGTCTTCGGAAGATATAAGAGAACAAAATCCCCCTCCTCCATATCTTAATTCGCAAATCCCATAACTACTTACTAAAGTTTCAGGTATATAGAAAGCACACCAGCAACAAAAACTTGATGAGTTAGGAGGTTTCTTTTTCAACGTGCTCACAGAATTAGTGGCCCCAAATATTTTGAAAAGTGTGCGTGTATCCAAAAAGACAATTCACTTCAAATTTTCTCAGAGATTGTAGAGAGATTTGTGCATAATCAGCACTGAAACCAACCTTAAGTCTGTAATATATTTCCAAACATCATTTTAGCTGAGAACATAACTAAATCCGTCTCCTTGTACAACATCAGAATAGCTATTGCAAATACCACCACCATCTAAGACTTACCTGAACTAAAATACTGAGTGCAGTGACGCAATGTATACATTGCTAGAAAATATACGTTAGCGAAACTTAGAGAAATTTGGAAATACAGATTAGGGAAAGCTGATACCATTTCTTACAGTTAACTGTTGCGTACGCTAGTGTGATTCATCGCAGCTCACCCGATCATCTCGTGAAGTGGAGTGAGGCGAAGTTATCAAACATAGATTAACGAGTTAGGAAGTGTGGCGAAGCCTTCATTACTATTTACAACAAAATTACCCAACATAGTAGCAGATTTAACAGTTTTGGAGAGTTAAGTAAGTTTTGGAGTGTTAAGCCTTATGTCAAGCCTTGTCCAGAGCTTCCATAATGATGTGTAAACTATTTTTTACGGATATTGTTTTCGTGGATAGACGCGTGGTTGACAGGCAGCAGAGTTTTTGCATAAGTGGGAAGAAATCAGAGTGGGGAAGCATCACGAGCGGTGTTCCACAGGGGCCAGTGTTGGGCCCCTTGTTGTTCGCAATCTACATAAACGACATGAAGGAATAAACAGCGACATAAGTAAGTTTGGCGAAATCTTCCCTATGAGAATAGACTGAGGGTCCTGAATATGCACTCTCTAGAAAAGCGTAGAATTAGGAGGGATATGATTGAGGTGTATAAATGGAAAACAGGAATAATGATAATGTGAGCTCGACACTAGATGCAGTAGTTTCCCCATTGCTTATCCCTCAATGTATCTTGTATATAGTGTGGCTTTTGTTTTCTTGTTCTATATCCTAATGGGGCAAGTTTCCTCATAATTAATAGTTTTTTCTCTACATCATTTCTGGTAAACAGCCCCTGAACTCTCACCAGCTCTGTGACTCCCCCCCCCCCTCTCTCTCTCTCTCTCTCTCTCTCTCTCTCTCAACTTCCATTGACTCTTAATTATTATTGCCTTCATCTTTATCTTTCTCTTCATCTCTCATCTTTCTCTTCTATTGTTGAACTAAGAACATAACATAAGAATGTAGGAACACTGCAGAAGGCCTACTGGCCCATACGAGGCAGGTCCTTATCAAAACGACATCTACCTAAAGCTACTCAAGAAATAACTCCCGTACCCCTTGACACCAATCAAACCCAGCCCCTCCCACTCATATATTTGTCCAGTCTCTTCTTAAAGCTACCCAAGGTCCTAACCTCTATCACCGCACTGGGAAGACTGTTCCACGCATCTACAACTCTGTTAGAAAACCAGTACTTACCTATGTCCTTTTTAAATCTAAATTTATCCAACTTAAATCCATTATTCCTGGTTCTTACCTGGTTCGACACCCTCAGTACTTTATTAATGTCTCCCTTGTTTATGCCCGTCATCCACTTATACACTTCAATGATATCTCCCCTCATTCTACGCCTCTCCAGAGAGTGGAGATTTAAGGCTTTAAGTCTATCTTCATACGGGAAGTTCCTTACACAGTAAATCATTTTAGTCATTCTTCTCTGTATGTTCTCTAATGAGTCTATGTCCATCCTGTAGTAAGGGGACCAAAACTGAGCAGCATAATCTAAATGAGGCCTCACTAGTGATGTATAGAGCTGTAAAATAACTTTTGGACTTCTGTTACTTATACTTCTTGAGATAAATCCAAGTAATCTGTTGGCCTTGTTGCGCACACTGAGGCACTGCTGCCTGGAGTTCATTGATATCCTCCTCAGAGTGAATTATACGGCCTATCTTTGTATCATCAGCAAACTTACTCATGTCACTAGTAATCCCTTCATCAAGGTCATTAATGTAAATTATGAACAAGAGAGGGCCTAAAACTGATCCTTGTGGAACGCCACTAGTGACTAATCCCCATTCAGATTTCACTCCATTAATGGTAACTCTCTGCTTTCTATTGGTAAGCCATGCCTCAATCCATGCTAGAACTTTACCTCCTATACCATGAGCTGCCACTTTTCTTAAGAGTCTCTTGTGAGGTACTCTGTCGAAGGCTTTACTAAAATCCAAATAAAAAATATCATATTCCTTATCACTGTCAACTGCCTCAAATGTTCTATTGAAGAACGTCAGTAAGTTTGTCAGGCAGGAACGACCTCTCGTGAATCCATGCTGAGATTCATTTATCAAGTTATGCTCTTCAAGGTGACTTCTGATAATGTCAGCTATAATTGATTCTAATAACTTGCCCACTATAGATGTCAGGCTTATTGGACGGTAATTTGAAGGAGTGGACTTATCCCCTGATTTGAATATAGGAACCACATTAGCCATCTTCCACATCTCTGGCACAACACTGGTAAGGATGGACGCATTGAATACACTCGTTAATGGCTGACTAAGCTCCATCTTGCATTCCTTAAGTACCCTTGAAAACAACTCATCGGGTCCCGGGGACTTATTTTGTTTCAGTTTGTCTATCTGTTTAATAACCATGTCCCTCGTGACAGTAATATTAGTTAACTTAAATTCATCAGGAACTAAATAATTGTTAATTACTGGAATCTCATTTACATCTTCCTGTGTAAAAACTGACAAAAAATAGTCATTAAATAAGGAACACATTTCCAGTTCATTATCCGTCAGCTGTCCATTCCCAGATTTCAGAGGTCCTACTTTTTCCTTCACCTTCGTCCTATACACTTGAAAGAACCCCTTTGGATTAGTCTTTGATTCATTAGCAACTCTAATTTCATAGTCACGTTTAGCCTTTCTAATCGCCTTTTTTACTTCTCTTTTAAGCTGAACATATTGGGTCAGTGAGGTTAACCTCTCCTCTTCTGATGCGCCTATAAATTCCCCTTTTCTCCCCTAATAGATGCTTTAGCCTCCTGTTAACCCATTTGGGATCGTTATTATTAGACCTAATTTCTCTCTGGGGAATGTATATACTTTGGGAACTGTGTACATTATTAAGAAAACAATCATAAAAGCAGATCCCTTCATATTCATAAGTATGATTATCGTCAATAAAATCATTAGCTAGATAACCCCAATCAAGATTAGACAGATGTTCCCTAAGTCCATTATAATCGGCAGAACGAAAATCGGGGATTTTTACTGTATTATCATTATTCTTGCATTCCCAATTAATGCTAAAGGTGATGGATTTGTGATCACTTGCGCCAAGCTCTTCAGTGATCTCCAGATTATTCACGAGTGTTTCCTTATTTGACAAGACTAGGTCTAGCAAATTATTACCCCTGGTAGGTTCAGTTACACTCTGTTTCAGAAAACAGTCCTGAACTGTTTCCATGAAGTCACTGGACTCTAGATTACCTGTCAAAGAATTCCAGTCAATTTGGCTAAAGTTAAAGTCCCCTACTATGACTACGTTACTGTGTCCAGAAGCCCTAACAATTTCGTCCCAAAGAAGTCTCCCTCTATCGTGATCCAAGCCTGGAGGTCGGTATATTACACCTAGAATTAGTTTTTCTTGACCCTCCACGAACTCTACCCAAACAGACTCTGTTACTGCTCCATCTATTTTTATACCTGTTTTTATGCAACAATTAATATTTTCTCGAACATACAATGCAACTCCTCCCCCCTTCCCATTACATCTATCCACATTGAATAACTTAAATCCCTGAATATTACACTCAGCAGTCATATCCCGACTCTTTAAATCATACCACGTTTCAGTTAATGCAATGATATCAAAGTTCCCAGCACATGCTACCAAACGTAGTTCATTAATTTTATTTCTTGCACTTCGACTGTTAGCATAAAATACCATCATATGTTTTTTCTTCTGCACATTTTTCCTATTCATCTTTGTTTTCACACAATTTCTGAAATTATCATTACCCAGAGTTACTCCATGACAGTTACTATTAAGATTCTTAATATCAGAGCATAAGTCAACATATCCATACTCATTATTAATCATTTCTAAACCCATACCTCTAACTAATCCTAGTTTAAAGTCCTAACAACCCCCTCAACTGAGTTAGCAAGAAAACCCACACCTGCCCTGGATAAGTGAACCCCATCCCTGGCATACATGTCATTTCGGCCATAGAAGTTGTCCCAGTTGTCAATGAATGGTACTGCATTATCCTTACAGTGTTTATCCAGCCAACAATTAATACCAATTGCTCTGGACAACCATTCATTACCAACACCTCTTCTTGGCAAAATGCCACATATAACAGGGCGCCCCCCCTTCTTCCTAATCATGTCTATAGCTGTCCTGAACTTTCTAACTAAATCCTCACTTCTACGCTTGCCTACATCATTGCCTCCAGCACTGAGGCAAATAATACGATTGATCCCATTACCGTTCATGATGTTGTCAAGCCGGCTAACAATGTCCTCCATCCCAGCCCCAGGAAAGCATACCCTTTGTCTCCTACTCCTGTCCTTCAAGCAGAATGCCCTATCCATGTATCTAACCTGGCTATCCCCAACAACAACAATATTCTTACCTTCCTTGTTGTCGTTCGTCGTGACGATCCCAGTAGTAGACTCACATTCGTCGGGTAGCACCGAGAATGCGTTGGAGGTTTCCACGGGAGTTTCCACAGCAGTCTCTTTCTTCATCGTTTCTGGCTTTCCATTCGTCTTCTTGATCGTCAACTTCGTCGTCCCCTGCTGTCCAGCCACTGACCACGATCCCTTCTTGACCTGAGGACTCGAAACAGGAGGACTACTACGAATCCTCTTGTTTTCCTCGGTCAATCGCCGTATCTCCATCTTCGCTGCCCTCAATTCTTCCTTAAGTTGCTGGTAAAGTTGCTCGGTGGAGGGCATCTTGGTTCAGTCCACGGGAGCAAACAAGACACTTCTTCACAGAGTTAAGTATAGGTCAGCACTCAAAGTACAGGTCACCACTCAAGAGCCTATATTTGAACGACGTTTCATCCAGCGTTGAAATATTTCAAGTAACGAAAATTCAGTTTTGGAAGAAACCTTGAACGAATAAAAATCTTGAGTGCAGGTGTGTCTTTTGTGCCTGTATGTTTTGTTTCATCTCTTGCATTTAGTTTAATATTTGTTGCTTATTATGAAGATTGTGTTCATATCTGTTCCTAAGCTTCCCTCCCCAACCCTCCTAGTAGGGCTAGAGTGAGGTTCTGGGTTGATTGGTGTGTGTCCAGGTCGCAATTTGGGATGTCGTAGCTTTGTGAAGAAAAATCATGTGCAGAGGTAATACTTGTATGGGAGGGAGAATGTCACGAAAAAAAACTAATAATAGTGAGGGGGTAAGTGTGTTGAAGTGGTTAGTGAGGATCATGAAAGAGAACGGTGGGTTATTTGTATGGTAAGTATGCAATGGTAATTTATGGCTAAAGGGATGAAGGGTGTGATTAAGTTCTGAGTGTCCTCGTGAGTGAGTAGTGGGGATATAGGTAAGTGTGAATCATAGTATGTCTTGGTATCTATAATTAGGTGTTCGATGCCAGGCTGCAGCTTTTGAGTCATGCTTTTGGAAACTGGAACATTCGGGCTTGTGTTTAATGGGGTAATTATTGTTAATGCTGGAATTAGGTTAAGCTTTGTTGATGGGATGTTTCATAGGTGGTTACTTTGGGAATCGTGAGAGGAAGGAAGGAGGGGTTGATTTGCTAGGTATGTAGAGACTGTTTCATATGTGCTGTGGGTATACTCTCAGAACTGCACTTGGAGTTGGTTTTGAGGGGGTTAAGCCTTAGCTCCTGGCCCCGATTCCTAAACTATCTGGACATTACTGACCTTTGGTGTCTTGAAACTTAAATACGTTGAAGCTTTGTATTGAGTTCGCTTCCACTATTGCTTCATCCAAGTCGTTCCACATTTCAGTGTCACCCTGAAACTGAAAAATAGTTCCTCATGGCTCATCTGCGTTTTCAGGTTCCTCTTCCCCTCGATTCTGGTCCTCCTAATTCAGCCTGTCTCTTTCTGCCATATCAATTCCTCTACGTTTTATACGTAATAATCATGTCCCCCATAGTCTTTTTCTTCAAAGGTCGTCAGATTTTGTTCCTTCAGCTTCTCTTCGGAACTTGTTTCTCAGGTCTGATAATAACCTGGTTCCAGATTTTTAGACATTTCAGAGTTTACGGTCTGACTAGGTGTGGGCTTCATGGTGGAGTCGGGTACTCAATGACTGGCTTACATATGTTGTATACAGGGTACTGGAGAATTTTTTATTGAAGTTGCTGAATGTTATTCTGACGTTTGCTAATTATGCCCATGCCACTGACGTTATAGTTTATATGTACTTATGGAAATAAGTTTGGTGTTACATTCATGCCCAGGTCATTTTCACTCTGATATTTGCATTTATCTCCACCCATGTTGCACTGTGTCCAGTCTACCCTCTCCTTCAAAACCCATGACCTAGCATTTGTTTGGAGTTGAACTAGGGAAGGCTCTTGTTGGACCAAATTTTCTATCTGCTGAAATGTGTCTGGCGTTCATAACTCTCCTCCTGTTATTACTCTTCTCGTTAATTTTACATCGGCAAAGAGTTGCATATGCGACTCGGTCCTCTCTGGTAAGTCGTTAACATTTATTAAGATCAACAATAGGAGTTCTAACACTGATCCTCGCGAAACCCCAATCGTTACTCAGTCCCATTTTGATGTCTCATCCCTGGAGCACTTTGCTTTTTAACCCTGCTTCTTGTTCTTCAAATTTCAGGACTTCTCTGGTGAGAGAAGTGCTTTTCTACAGTCTAGGAAAATGTAATCACCCAATCGCAGTGTGGGTTGCTGACACACAGAGAGAGAGGGAGAATCCTGGATAGATCTGTCATTTCAGCAGAGCCTTCAACACAGAAGGGATGTGGGTGGCCTTACTGTTATGTACAAGGCCAATATTGTCAAAGTACCACACTTAGATCCACTTCGAGGACAGCGTGAAACAAGCTTCTGTACCACAAGACGGGCAGAAAGCAGCAACTTCACTCTGGCTGTACCCTTCTCCAGAACATCACTTCATCTGAGACCATTTATCCCCAGGATGACTCGAGTATGGAACACATTCGTACAGCATTATGATGTCAACGAGATAAAGTCAGCTGATCAGATGAAAATGCTGGCCCACAGATGGCTCCAACTTCATCCTGTTCCCTACTTGTATGTTTCATAATAAAAATGCTTTCAAATGAGCTGATGTAGGCAACAGCTCTTAGCTTGCCAATAAAGTTAGGAATCCTTAACCTGTAAATAGCTTGTGAATAAAGGTAGGGATCCTTAACCTAACCTTGTCAAACCCTGTGTAAACAAAACAGACAGGCAGACAGAGTGTCTACCCACTTACAGTTACTGGAACAGAGCTTATAATCAGTTGTCACGGCTTCAGTGTTTAATTCTGTTCTCGGTGGTGAAGGTACTAAAAATATTCATCTCTTTCCCACATCCTTTTTTATATTTATCACTGGTATATGATTGTAATCACATTAATGCCGTGTAATTCAATGACAAAATTATGTAAGATTTCAAAGTTGGTTACCTAGCTAATAGGTGGAGTGGTGATGTGTGGAGGAGGTGAGGTGGAGGAGAAGTAGGTGGTGGAGGAGAAGTAGGTGGTGGAGGAGAAGTAGGTGGTGGAGGAGAAGTAGGTGGTGGAGGAGAAGTAGGTGGTGGAGGAGGAGGTGGTGGTGGAGGAGGAGGAGGAGGAGGAGGTGGAGGAGGAGGAGGAGGAGGTGGTGGAGGAGGAGGAGGTGGTGGTGATGGAGGAGGAGGAGGAGGAGGTGGTGGTGGTGGTGGAGGAGGTGGTGGAGGAGTAGGAGGTGGAGGAGAAGTAGGAGGTGGAGGAGAGGAGGAGGACGAGGGGAGGAGGAGGAGGAGGAGGAGGACGAGGAGATGTTGGAGGTAGAGAGCTTGTGTGAGGTCAGTGGGGCTGGTGAACTCGGCCTGCGTGTACCGGGGGAAGGTTGTATGTGCGGGACTGTCTCCCCGGAGTGTGTGCGCACCAGCGAGGTGCTTCACCCGCACGTGGTCGCTCTCTCCGTCCCTCGTCTAGTGAAGGCTCGCTGATGCTTGGCACTAGAGATGGAGCCTTGACTCAGTGGTATGTCTCAATGACCTACACTGGTTGTTTGCAACCCCAGAAATCATCACATGGGTTTCGTTCTCAAGTGTTTTAGTGAAATTGTTAACCAGAAAAAGACAAATTGCTACAGTGAAGGATGTCGATGTACCTCTGTTTGTGCTGCATTTTTTCTGAAGTCCGATTTTAGATGTGTGCATTAAAGTGTATCTTGGTACCACTGAATATACTTCCAATAAATAATTATATATATATATAATATATATTATATATTATATATAATATTTATATTTCATGCATAATAATATGTTAACATCTTTACTGTGGCCACTTATACACAACACTGGAGATGCATCTCGCGCTCGCCAGTATTCAAACTTGTTTTAAATGATATATTACTTACTGAGCTAAATTCGAGAGGCTTGTTTTTTTATTTTCTCTTGTAGAAAAAAAGCATATATGCATGCCACCAAATTCAGCCTCTAGTCCCTGGACGATGGCACTCTCGATGATGACACTATGATGACATCAGTGTGTATCTGCTAGAGGAAAGAATTCAAGGAGCATAGAGAGAAGCTAGGTTTCCCAGGAAATCCTCCCACTGTGAAGTAGTCCTCGGTCAGGACACTATGGTCAAGTTACAGCGACTATGCAAGGCGTGCAAGTCATTGATCCCGTTGACAGTACTCTCCTCGGTGCTCCACTCAGATGTTACGCTACGCCATTAGTGAGTCTTCGAGGAGGGGGAGGGGGAGAAGGTCGATGTAAGAGGATTCAGTTCACGATCATATTCATACTTCTCTCTGGATGTCTATTCCTCCCTAAACTAGATGTCTATTCCTCCCTAAACTAGATGTCTATTCCTCCCTAAACTAGATATCTATTCCTCCCTAAACTAGATATCTATTCCTCCCTCAACTAGATGTCTATTCCTCCCTAAACTAACCTATACATTTTTCCCAACTGTTTTGATCCTTCAGTAGCCCTAAAATAAGCGAATAGAACATCCTTCTTAAGCCCATACTAGAAAAAGTTCTAAATTGGCCAATTACACTGTGTGACACTGTCAGATAGGGTAGACTGGGCACTCGTAGTATCTCTCAAATCTCCTTGAAAGCTCCTTATCCTCTTTCAAAGGATCCAATTTACTGGCGAAGCAAATTCTACCACAAAATGTAGGAAATTTAGGAGGAGTGGAGACCCATAGCTACACTAGTAGCTCCAGCGCACAGGAGAATTTCACAACCATAACATTGTGACCACTTGAAACTATGACCCACACACACACAAAAAAAAGAATAGCTCACCTCTCAGCCGTTAGTGCGCATCACTCTGGTTATTTACATTTATCTCTGAGACTGACACTCGTCTTGACTAGCAAGCTCGTAACACTGAATTGGCTCTCCACCTTACTGCCATTTCCCTCGAAGAATACAAATGTGTGTGCGGCAAAGTTCAGAAGGATGGAGTACAAGATACTACCAAATGGACATAGACACACTTGACATGACCCAAATGAAATGTGATAGTTGACCCGACAAGACCACATATCATTCCCGTAAGAATGGCAGACTGTTACGAAAGATTATACATGGGTCACCTACATTCCAATTATTGCTGATCAGGAAGGTCATTATAACAGTGATGAATTTATTTCATATACAGGTATGGAAAGTTAATATTGTATCCTTGAAGCTTTTTGCAAGTCGTGGCCTCTCTATTAAAGTACAGTACGAGACTTCTAATGTAGAATGTTAGGTATCTCTCTCTCTCTCTCTCTCTCTCTCTCCCCCTCTCTCCCCCTCTCTCCCTCTGTTTATTCGTTGGTGGTGGTTCCAGGTTTAATGTTTTACCAACCCTATAACAGTTATAATTGTCGATATAACGGTTATAAATGTCGATAAAACAGTTATAATTGTCGATATAGCAGTTAGAATTGTCGATATAACAGTTAGAATTGTCGATATAACAGTTATAATTGTCGATATAACAGTTATGACTTGTAGGGTTGGTAAAAGTTGTAATGAACTGGTGAATGATCGTTAGATTTTTATGGTAATTAACAAGTGTGTAGTTGATAAAACAGTTGTATGGTCGTTATAATAGTTGTATGGTCGTTATAATAGTTGTATGGTCGTTATAATAGTTGTATGGTCGTTATAATAGTTGTATGGTCGTTATGATAGTTGTATGGTCATTATAACAGTTGCATGGACAGTTATATGATCATTATGACTGATGAATGGGTCGTTATAACAGTTGTAGGACCGTTATACTAGTTGTAAGACAGTTTTAACAGTTGTAGGCCGTTTTAACAGTTGTTGGAAGGTTAAAAGGTGATTGGATTTTATAACATTGTGTATATTAATGGTACACAATACTGACAAAATGATGAATTAGACACGTGTGCAACATCCGGTTATCTTTATTTTGTAGACGCCTCGCCATCCACTTTATCAGTACAACACGGAAGACTGAACACGTAGAAAATAAGGTGATCAGTCCCTGAGCCTAGGAGCAGGTGTTCAGTAACCGCAGTCTTAATGTACCTGACGCACTGGCAGGTTAGGTTAGGTAAGGTTCGTCAGGAAACAGGACAAGTGTTTCCTGACGCTTATCTTAATCACATGATGACCCGATACTGGAGCTTTTGGTCATCTGACCGAGGCCTTCCGCTGGCTTACCGGTCCGCCCCCTTTAAAAATTATGGCAGCAAGACGTGGGCTTATATACTGGAGTCAGAAGAATTGAAGGCATTGACACCGGTAGGTGGAATTAGCCAGTGTGTTCGTTACGTGACATGGTCGTTATAACAGTGGCAACAGTAGCCATTAACGGTTGTATGATCTTGAAAACAATAGTTATTAACCGTTGTATGGTCTTGACAGTAGCCAGTAACCGTTTTAAGGTCTTGACAACAGTAGCCAGTAACCGTTTTAAGGTCTTGACAACAGTAGCCAGTAACCGTTGTATGGTCTTGACAACAGTAGCCAGTAACCGTTGTATGGTCTTGACAACAGTAGCCAGTAACCGTTGTATGGTCTTGACAACAGTAGCCAGTAACCGTTGTATGGTCTTGACAACAGTAGCCAGTAACCGTTGTATGGTCTTGACAACAGTAGCCAGTAACCGTTGTATGGTCTTGACAACAGTAGCCAGTAACCGTTGTATGGTCTTGACAACAGTAGCCAGTAACCGTTGTATGGTCTTGACAACAGTAGCCCGTAACCGTTGTATGGTCTTAACAGTAGCCCGTAACCGTTGTATGGTCTTGACAACAGTAGCCAGTAACCGTTGTATGGTCTTGACAACAGTAGCCAGTAACCGTTGTATGG
This sequence comes from Cherax quadricarinatus, assembly GCF_038502225.1. Lineage (NCBI taxonomy): Eukaryota > Metazoa > Arthropoda > Malacostraca > Decapoda > Parastacidae > Cherax > Cherax quadricarinatus. Next base: position 24,246,166 of record NC_091330.1, on the reverse strand, counting down.
TCTTGACAACAGTAGCCCGTAACCGTTGTATGGTCTTGACAACAGTAGCCCGTAACCGTTGTATGGTCTTGACAACAGTAGCCCGTAACCGTTGTATGGTCTTGACAATAGTAGCCCGTAACCGTTGTATGGTCTTGACAACAGTAGCCAGTAACCGTTGTATGGTCTTGACAACAGTAGCCAGTAACCGTTGTATGGTCTTGACAACAGTAGCCAGTAACCGTTGTATGGTCTTGACAACAGTAGCCAGTAACCGTTGTACGGTCTTGACAACAGTAGCCAGTAACCGTTGTATGGTCTTGACAATAGTAGCCAGTAACCGTTGTATGGTCTTGACAACAGTAGTCATTAACCATTGTACGGTCTTAACAGTGGTCATTAGCCCTTTCACTGTGCAAGGGAACTCCAGATTAATAATATTACCATGATAGAGAATCTTCGTTTGAAGGTAATGACAACAAAAGTAAGAAATCTGACTGAAAACTTAGGTAATTACGCAGGTGCAAAGTTAGCGGTCTGGGCGTAATTTACGCACCGTCGGCTTAGACGATTTTTGAGTCCTATTTTAAGTCGATTTCATTGTTCCATTCGACCAAATTTTCAGCTCTGTCTCTAGTATGTCTTCCGTTCTGTCGATTGAGCACAAGAGACCCTATAAAATGCACAGAAGTCGATAAATTGGCCAATTTTACCCAAAATTCAAGAAATACCGTTACAAAAATAGTGCGAAATAATTATCTTCATGGCACTAAAACAACTTTTACTCTATTAGGTAAAAGGACACAAGAACATAAGAACATAAGAACGAAGGAACACTGCAGAAGGCCTACTGGCCCATGCGAGGCAGGTCCAAGTCTCCTACCGGCTTAAGCCAATGCACCCAACCTAGTCAGGTCAGGTCACATTGACTTAAGGGAGGAACACGGCAACCGACCTGGTAGCACAAGCTATCAGGTCTAACTCACACCCACCCACATCTACTCATGTATTTATCCAACCTATTTTTAAAGCTACACAACGTTCTGGCCTCTATAACGGTACTTGGGAGTTTGTTCTATTCATCCACAACTCAATTACCAAACCAGTACTTTCCTATATCCTTCCTGAATCTGAATTTTTCTAACTTAAAACCATTGCTGCGAGTCCTGTCTAGGCTAGATATTTTCAGCACACTATTTACATCCCCAAGTGCAACTTATGTGACTTTTTATTGTGTCAACGTTTCGCTCTCCAGGAGTTTTGTCGAGCCGTTACTGCTTGATAAAGCTCCTGGAGAGCGAAACGTTCCCACAATAATATGTCACATTAGTTGCACTTGTGTCCTTTTACCTAATAGAATAAAAGTTGTTTTAGTGCCAAGAAGATAATTATTTTGCACTATTTTTGTAACGGTATTTCTTGAATTTTGGGTAAAATTGGCCTTTTACCTAACATATTGTTGGTAATTCTACCAGGATTAATACAACATTTCCTCTGTTTATTGATCATATTCCCAGGCCTCGCCTATATTAAACTTGCTTTCCATTTTGAATTCATAATCAGAACAATAGAAGATTTACTATATTTCCCTGATAAAGTATATCCTGGAATAATTGGTCATGGTTTACGTCATCCCAAAAATGTAATCGTACCTATTAAAACCCATAGAACAGAAGTGGGGTGTAGAGGGCCTTACCGTCCTCAGGAAAATCGGCAAAAATCGAATATTTTTGCCTGTTTGAGCTCAATTTATAGCTACTTCTAGTCCTCAAACACCCAAAAATAGTCTGTCAGGATTTTCTTTTTATACTGTACCCACTCACCGTGAGACCCATATCTAGGCCAGAATTTACTACTCACAGGTTATATGAGTGAGCTGAGCTTATGGTCTACACGAGGGACTCCTGTGGCCTCAGTGACGTTATTCTACGTCACGGACACTGAGAGTGTTAACCGAATGATCATTATAGTACCAGTGTATACCATGAAAATAGTTGCTCTTCCAATTCCTCCTTTCCCTCTGCCAGTTCCTCCGTTCCCTCTGCCAGTTCCTCCTTTCCCTCTGCCAGTTCTTCCTTTCCCTCTGCCAGTTCCTCCTTTCCCTCTGCCAGTTCCTCCTTTCCCTCTGCCAGTTCCTCCTTTCCCTCTGCCAGTTCCTCCTTTCCCTCTGCCAGTTCCTTCTTTCTCTCCACCAGTTCCTTCTTTCTCTCCACCAGTTCCTTCTTTCTCTCCACCAGTTCCTTCTTTCTCTCCACCAGTTCCTTCTTTCTCTCCACCAGTTCCTTCTTTCTCTCCACCAGTTCCTTCTTTCTCTCTGCCAGTTCCTCCTTTCCCTCCCCCAGTTCCTTCTTTCTCTCCATCAGTTCCTCCTTTCCCTC